>NW_012107486.1:262765-281360 GCF_000951045.1 Mandrillus leucophaeus | reverse complement strand
AAAAAACCCAATGATTGATTCATGCCTCCGTGTAACCAACTGCTATCATTGTCATCTCTTGGCACCAAGAGACGGGGCTATATATTAGTTTGGGTTGTTTCTCACCATCCTCTGGGTTAAGGTCTCTGTGGGACTGTGGATTTGTGTAGTGACAGTGTGTAAAACAAGGTCAGGGAGGAGAACCACAGTGTGTACTTTATGACTCCATTTGAATGTCTGCTCCCTTTTATCTGTGGCTGTTATCCCAACCAGCGGCAAGCACATAGTTAAGAATTATGAGAATTCAGTGGGGCTGAAAGACCTGGCTTAATGGAGTGCCAAGCTCAGGAAGACAATATGGCTTTGGGTTGGGGAGGGGTCTCCCTTCTCTCCCGCACCACTGGAAAAGGCACCTGAGAAATTCAGTGCAGAGTCCACCGTCCTGTGGCCTTATCTATGGGTCTTGATTCACCTGCTTCAAGAGGGGAGGGAGGCAAATGGATCCTAGTTCCTGGCATTAAATGCGGCTCTTTGCTTAGAAGTGCTGACAAAGCAGAGAAAAGGGGAGTGGGGGAAGCAGAGACAGCAGAAAGTTATCTAGAAGAGTAAGTGAGGAGAAACACTTCAGCACAAAGGAGATCAGAGTGAATATGAAACTTATCTCGGGAGAGGGAGGGCCGTTTTTGCAAGGGAGCTCTTGGAGAAGGGATTCAATTGCATGGAAGAAAGTGTTAGGGAGAAATTTTACCTGACTCTACAGAAAGCTTTGCTGAGTTAAGGGGTAAAGTAATAGATTTCAATTCTGATGGCCTACGGAGTCTGCGAAGACTAGGACTACACAGGGAGACAGCAAGTGTCACAGTGAGGGGCATGGGTGTGGGGTAGAAGGAACTGGATTCAAATCTCAGCGGTGGGTTCCTGGCCAAGTTACCATCTCTGGGACTCAGTTTCCTCATCTGTAAAATAGGAATGTCTACCACAGAGTACTGCTGAGAGGATTAAGTGACAGAATCAGACTGTTAGTGCACTCAGTCCCTGGCATGTAATACATGGTAGTTCCATCCATACGGAAGGATATTTCTTGATCTCTTTTTAGGCAATTCTGGCATTGGAGTACCCTGGGGGTGCCAAGGAGGGACACAGACAGAAAGAAATTCCTCATGGAGGGAATGGCCAATGCATTTCTAGAAACAATCATCTGTGATGTTGTATTTGAAATTATTTCCTACTCCAGGCTATAATAGCTCTGTCTGTTCTCATTAGTTATGACATCTTCAGAAAAATCTGTTTCATGCAACTGCTCTGTGTTAGTGGTGCTCTGCAACAGAGAGGAGACAGGCTGTGTCTGCTTTGGCTACCTCAAGACGGGGGAAAGAGCAAGCAGCAAGGATTGAGCAGGAAGCAGGATTCCAGAGCCAGAGGTGATGGATGCATTAAGGGCAATGATGTTTCCACAATGAACAGCAAAGGCAGGAGGTCTCAGAAGCAAACTGGACTTGGTAACATCCAGGTTACAATCACATTCATAACTGAAACAGGAAGAAGAAATCAGGAAATACCATTTGTTGTTGAATGAATCAACCCAGAGCTGAGAGTTGGTAAGAAGGCTTTCTTAGGCCCTTTGCCTAACGGCAGTTTATCCCTTACAGAGTAAGATAGGTGACTCACCTGGAGTAGCTCTAGCACGTTCTTATTAGTCTGTACCTGTGCAGTTTATGAGGCCAGCATTGCCAAGTGTCAGTTGTTGCTCCATGCACTCATACTTCTCCTGTCTGTGACAGGAGGGTTTCCCCAGGTGACCAGCCTCAGGTCTAAGCAAGGAGGCAAATTAATAATAGCACAACAATGATTTGGCTCCAAATGAGGAAGGATTTCTAGGATGGCTCACAACTGTTGTTGTGTTGTGTCCAGGGCAACAGTGACCCTTCCTTGACTGGCTGCTCCAGCACCTACCCTACAATTCACAAAGCTCCTCAGATGATGAACCAGCCACTGTGGCCACTACCCTCATGACTGACTTCCCTCTAGGGCAGTGCCCTTGCACATACGTGCTTCCTTTGCCTGGTTCTGGGGACAGGGCCCACCCTCATATATAAGCAGGAGCAGGGCCTTGCTATTCTCGGGCCCTCACCTTATTCTGTGGCACTGTTGAGTCTCCCTACTCTGCCTGTGATGTCTTCTGGAAGGTAAGCAGCTCTGCTAAGGGCAGGAGTGAACACCTGTCACTCATTCTTTCCTACCTCTTTCAGTGAACCCAGTCCACCCTCACATGTGGCTTGAAAGCCTTTGCAGGCCTGTGTCCTAAGTCTTTAGAATCCCTCCAGATCCTCTCCCACTTGCTCACTCTGTTACTCATTAGTCATTCTCAGCTTTCCCATCAGTGACCTCTGCTTTCCTACTCATCCTCCTCCCTACTTCTGATTCCACATGTCAGCTTCTGTCCTTCATATTAGGAACTCATTTCTCTGGCTCAAACTCCAGCACCTGTTTGGACAGAGTCCCAGCTTTCCTCCACCTCAAACACTTAGGGGTGGACTAAAGCCTTTAAAACATCTAAGCAATGAAATATGTAAACTATACATTTTACATTATAAATTATAAAATAAATATAAACCCCAACAAATTAAATGATGACCCTTTAAATGCTTTCTTAACTGTCAAAAGCTCCTCCAGCTCAAATATTTTGGAGGCCTGATTTGCTGATACCAAAAGCCCATGCCTACCCTGTCCACTGGTGATGGATGCGTGTTCCTCTCTAGCCCCGTGCTCAGCTGACCAAAGGCGCCTGTAAGGACTGACCAGCTGGGCTGCCCTGTTCAGTCCAGCTTGTGGGCTCACCACATACCTTGCTTCTAGCTCATTCCCCCAGCAAAGCCACCTCTTCTCTTCCTTCCCATCCACCCAAGACAGGGTGACAATGCGTATATCTGTTTTGTCTCTTCAATGCATTCTCATTGACTTGATTGCTACTCATTGGTGTAGGGACAAAGATGACTAAAACACCTGGTGGCAGGCATTATGCTAGAGGTATGTATTGACTTAACAGTCCCTCCTGCAGCCAGGCCCAATGTGATACTAGGAATAGAGAAAGCAATTTGAACAACAGGCTGAGACAATGGTTCTGAACCCAAGCAAATTTACATGGGTCACCAGAACATCCATCATTTCTCACTACAAGTACCTGAATGCCAGCAGAGAAGGTTATGAATAATTTATTATCAAATTGATTGACTAAAAGGCCATGAGAGGAATAACAGGCATGCCTAGGAGGCTTCTCACTCTCTCCTTCCCTTCCTCCCTCCTTTGTTCTCTGTCTCCCTCTCCCCGACCCTTCTCTTTCTTTTTTTTTCAAAGTGAATTCAAACCTGAATCTACTTTTTATGCCTAACTCAAAATCTTGATCTGATGATTTCATTCTTTGTGGTACAATCCTCCCTAAACTCCTTCCCACACCTTCCTTTGAACCAAGTGGAACAGTTGTACCACTTACGGCTGTCTTTACTCTCGAGTAATTGCCATTGCAGGCGGTTTTCTTATGATAGTTTAGAAAGGATTTAGAGATTTTTTTTTACCCAAGAGGAGAGAATTTGATTGCATCACAACAAAGGATGTCCTCGGACGGACAATGGGGCATGGATCAGATGGAGCAAACAAAACATACAGGCCTGAGGAGTGTGTGTTTTCTAGGGCTGCTGTAACAAAGAACCACAGAATAAGGGGCTTAAAACAGGAGACATTTATTGTCTTACAGTTCCAGTGGCTAGAAGTCCAAAACCAAGGTGTTGGCAGGGCCATGCTCCCAATGAAACGCAGAGGAGAGAATCTTTCCTTGCCTCTTCTGGCTACTGGTGGTTCACTGGCAGTTCTTAGCATTCCTTGGCTCGCCGCTGCACCACCTCAATCTCTGCCTGCATTGTCACATGGTGTTCCCTCTGTGTGTCTCTCTTCACATGGCCATCTTCTTATAAGGACATCTTCTTATACAGTGGCACCTTCTTAGGCCCACCGTAATCCAGTATGACCTCATCTTAATTAATTACATTTGCAATGACCTTATTTCCAAGTCAGGTCACATTCTCAGGTACAGGGATCAGGACTTCAACATATTTTTTTGTGGGGGGGCGGGGTGGGGACAAAATCCAACCCATAAAAAGAAACATGCCTATTCTGAGAATGGCCAGTAGTTCCATTTGGCTGGAAAGTTGGGTATGACTAGAGTGTGGTACGAGAGGAAAACAATCTAGCAACTAAAATAATCGGAAAGCAAAGCTGTGGACTTATTAGCTTAGTTTACTGTGGTGAAGGTCTCTGCATCTCTCATTCCAGTCCAATAACTTGCAACTTTTTGCCATTGGTCAAAAGAAAGATAGACAACTACCTTGCACGTGAGCCAATAATGTCTTCTCTATCTGTCATTCATTCATGTATTTATTCAATAACATTTATTGAGCACCATGTGCCAGAAACTATCCCAAGCAATAGGGATTCAGTGGCAAACCAGACAGACATGACTGCTGCTCTCCTAGAAAAACAGCTCAAAGTATGGTTTGACTCGTCTTCAGTCATGACTTTCATTATCAACATATAACGATGTCTAGAAGGAATTCCAAGGTAGATAAATTAAAAATAGACGGGTGGCAAAGTTGTGAAACAAAATGGGAAATCATTTTAAAAGCAGAAAATAAGTAGACATATCCCCAGGCGAATGACAAGCCTGTGCAAAGCTTTCTATGTCAAAGTCAGTGTCCTCTATGGTATCAGATAACTAACTCCTCCAAATTGCTAAGGCATGCTCGTCATTCCCGTGATTCCCGTAATGCAAATAGAAAACCCTCACAGTAACCCTGCCGGAAGGTGACAATGTAACACATTGCCCAGTCCTCAACAAGTAGCTGAAGATCAAGGAGCACAGGGGGAAATACATAGCTTCTTCTCCCATGCATTAGAGTTAAGTGATCATGCCTGGACAAGCACCATGGATTGGACGCAAGCCTTTGACTGGAATCTGGTCAGCACACTTGTTGATAAATTGCAAAGTGTCTCATGTTTCCATGGAAAACAGGGCGCTACTGACATGTGGCTCAGTGTAATTATAGTCACTAAAGTTAATATTTTCCATAAACTATAGATGGTCTCTGGATTGGGCTACATTTGCAGAAATTGTGTTGTAGTCCTTGAAAACACCGCATGGAATTACTTTTCAAAGTAATAATGTGCATGAGGTATCTCACCTCTTACCATTCAGCAAGTGATCCTATCCTGGCAGGGAGTTTTCCATTAAATAATATTATATGTTTTCACAAAAAGGAGGGGAGAAGGAAGAGAAAATAAAAAGAACGTCCCTAATGACATTCACAAATACTCTGGCTTTCCTCTCTTTCCAGGAATGTAGTAGGACTGCACGTAACTGCCCCCTTTGAAGTTAGGTTTGACCATGTGACTCACTTTGGCTGATGAAATGTGTGCAGAAGTGACCTAAGTCCTTCCTGAGTGAAAGCTTTAAGAGTCACAATATGCTGCATTCTCCTTTACTGCTGCCTTTGAGATTGTGGGAGCAGATGTCAAGATGGGTCTTGTCAGCATGCTTCCCCAAGTGATGCTGACGAGCAGAGCAACAGAACGCGAGCGAAAATAAAAGAATTGCCGGGCACAGTGGCTCACGCCTGTAATACCAGCACCTTGGGAGGGTGAGGTGGGCAGATCACCTGAGGTCAGGAGTTCAAGCCCAGACGGGCCAACATGGTGAAACCCTGTCTCTACTAAAAATACAAAAAAATTAGCGAGATGTGGTGGCAGGCACCTGTAATCCCAGCTACTCGGGAGGCTGAGGCAGGAGAATCGCTTGAATCCAGGAGGCAGAGGTTGCAGCGAGCCAAGATCGCGCCACTGCACTCCAGCTTGGCGACAGAGCAAAATCCTTTCTCAAAAAATAGTAATAATAATAATAAATAGGGGGGAGGGGGGAGGGATTGCGTTGGGAGTTATACGTGATGTAAATGACGAGTTGATGGGTGCTGATGAGTTGATGGGTGCAGCACACCAACATGGCACAAGTATACATATGTAACAAACCTGCACGTTATGCACATGTACCCTAGAACTTAAAGTATAATAAAAAATAAATAAATAAAAAAAATAATAATAAATAAAATAAAATAAAATAAAATAAAAGATTTGTGGGGTTAAGCAATTGAAGTTTTGGGGTGTTGTTGTTGTTGTTGTTGTTACTGCCATATAACCTGTCCTGTCCTGACTAAAATTGACAGTGAATTCTGCATGTCAACTCCTGTGAACCAACTAACCTACATCGTCAGTGTTAATGAGACAGAGTTCTCAGATGCATGAAAGGGGCTCCCTAGAGCAGATTCTCCTGGGTATTCACTTGCCATGGCAGATCTGTCAGCAAGGCCAAGGTTGGGCTCCAGAGAGGCTGTACAGGTTTTAGCAGGAAGTACTAGAACACATTTATTTTTACTGCTGAGTTGAAATAGATGCATTGAATAACTATGAAATACTTTGATATGATAAAGGTTAATACAACTTCATTCTAGCCAATACTGAGCAATAAAGTCCTGAGAATATTATGAAGAGCAAAGGGATAAAGGAAAAAGGAAGAAGAAAAACAAGTCAGTTGAATGTCATTTTAATAGATAGACTGTAGTCATCAAATTAAATTAATGTCAAAGTCATCCATCCTTCCTGTTCTCAATTATTTTAACTAAGCCAAAATTCTACTCCAACACTTCGACAATAACTTCCACAGCTACCTAAAATTACTTCCAGGGGGCCAGAAGTGGTGGTGCATGCCTGTAGTCCCAGTTATTTGAAAGGCTGAGACAGGAGGATTGCTTGAACACAGGGGTTCGAGGCTCCAGTGAGCTATAATAGTGCCACTGCACTCCAGCCTGGGTGACAGGGTAAGACCCTGTCTCAATCAACAAATAAACAACCTCCAGGGTGAAGGCAGGGTACAAATGAAAGACCAGACTACAACTATTTCTTTATCCTAGGAAAATGGAAGGTCTACTCTGCCATGGTTTTATCATTTCACTGCCCATTTTTCCTTTTCCCTCCCAGCTTCCCAATCAATTCATTTTACCCTAAACCACTGTCCTGCAGGTGCGTCCTAATGGCCTTTCTCCCATGCCTTCACTCACCTGCCAAATGCCCATCTCTCTCACTTTTTTTCTGTTCAAATCTGACCATCCCTCTGGGCTCAGCTCCCATCTCCAGGAAGCACTGGCCTCTTCTCAACTCCAGGCCTCACGGATTTTTCCTCTTTCCTGAATTCCTGAGGCAGCAAAAATTCTGAGCACACTATTTAGTGCTGATTTACATAACGGGTCTCCCTCTTTCATGTGTGGCAGTCCTGTCTCTCAATCACTCTATGGCAGGGACCCCAACCCTGAGCTCTGCCTCCTGTAAGATCAGCAGTGGTGTTAGATTCTCATAGGACTACAAGCCCTATTGTGAAGTGCAAGGGATCTAGGTTGCACGCTCCTTATAAGAATCTAACGCCTGATGATCTGAGGTGGAACAGTTCATCCCGAAACCACCTCCCTTCTTGTCTTCCACAAAATCCATCCCTGGTGCCAAAAAGGTTGGGGACTGCTGCTATATGCATCTGTGCACACCTCAAGAATTCTCTTCCTTTTCCAACTCTTCTTTCTCAGTCTTCTCTCTTCATAAACAACTCACCCTGTACCATGCATTGAAATGCAACAGGAAACAGACCTTACTATTAAAAAGAGCATGACGGCTGGGTGTGGTGGCTCATGCCTGTAATCCCAGCACTTTCCGAGGCCAAGCGGGGCAGATCATGAGGTCAAGATATCGAGACCATCCTGGCCAACATGGTGAAACCCCATCTCTACTAAAAATACAAAAATTTGCTGAGCGTGGTGGTGCATGATTGTAGTCCCAGGTGGGGAGGCTGAGGCAGGAGAATCGCTTGAACCCAGGAGGCAGAGGTTGCAGTGAGCTAAGATCGCACCACTGCACTCCAGCCTGGTAACAGAGTGAGACTCTGTCTCCAAAAAAAAAAAGAGCATGACAATATAATGTACTCAAAATAATTCAAATATTACCTTTACTTATGATAGATAATATGCCCTTTCATAAAAGTATGATCTATGTAAGACGACTATCACATGCAAGCTATTTCACTAAACAGTGAAAATGCTTTTAAACAAAAGCAAGAAAAAGGCTGGTCCAAGTGCAGTGGTGTTTACAACTAATTGATCACACAGTCAGTTACAGATTTCTTTGTTCCTTCTCCACTCCCACTGCTTCACTTGACTAGGCTTAAAAACAATAATAAAAATGAAAGCAAGAAAAGAACAAATTACTTATTTAGGATAAAATATCACAAATACACTTTATTTCTATATTCTGGATATTTTATATGAAATTATGTCTCTTTGAAACATTTTTTAAACATGCCAAATAAAAAGAAATTTGGGGAGCCTTTCACTGATATATTATGCTTTTATTATATTAAGTACAAATATAGGCTCAAAATATTAGTTATATTAAGTGTAAACATAGGCTCAATGCCTTTGATGCTTTTATATACTCATAGACTCAGAAGTGGTAATTAACATGAGGGCAATTGTCATTAAATTCTTGCTGATTATTCACTTTCCATACAAAGTGATTTTTTTCACCAATCCTTTTCAAAAAGCTCTGGCTTTCATATGCTAGCTTTTACCGACGCTGTATATGTGAGGGGTGTGTGTGTGTGTATTAGCCATGTGTAATTTGTGTTTGTGTGTATTTATTTATTTATTTTGAGACAGGGTCTTACTCTGTCACCCAGGCTGGAGTGCAGTGGCACAATCACAGCTCGCTGCAGCCTCGACCTCCTGGGACTCAAGCAATCCCTCCCACCTCAGCCTCCTGAGTAGCTGGAACCACAGGTGTGTGCCACCATTCCTGGCTAAGTTTTTGGATTTTTTTGTAGAGACTGGGTCTTGCCATGTTTCCCAGGCTGTTCTCAACTCCTGGGGTCAAGCAATCCACTTGCCTCGACCTCCCAAAGTGCTAGGATTACAGGCATGAGCCACTGCATCTGGCCATTTACTTTTCTTTTTAAAAATATAGGTTTTTTGAGATAAGGTCTTGCCCTGTCACCCAGGCTGGAGTGTAGTGGTACAATCATGGCTCCCTGTAGCCTGAACCTCCTGGGTTCAAGTAATCCTCCCACCTCAGCCTTTCAAGTAGCTGAGACTACAGGTGTGAGCCAAAATGCCCTGCTAATTTTTGTATACATATAATATATATAATTTTGTGTTTGTGAGAGTGTGTGTGTGTGTGTGTATATATATATATATATATTTTTTTTTTTTGGTAGAGATTGGTTTTCGTCATGTTGCCCAGGCTGAACTCGAACTCCTAGCCTCGGTTCTACCACCTTAGCATCCCAAGGCGCTAGGATTACAGGCATGAGCCACCATGTCTGGCCTGTGTGTGTATTTAAAAGCTTTCTTTGAAAACTGGGAAATTTGGGCTGGGCGTGTTAGCTCACGCCTGTAATCCCAGCACTTTGGGAGGCCGAGGCGGGTGGATCACAAGGTCAGGAGTTCGAGACCAGCCTGGCCAACATGGTGAAACCCCATCTCTATTAAAAATATAAAAATTAACTAGGCATGATGGGGGGTGTAATCTCAGCTACTCAGGAGGCTGAAGCAGGAGAATCATTTGAACCCAGGAAGGGGAGGTTGCAGTGAGCTGAGATCATGCCATTGTATTTCAGCCTGGGCAACAACAGCTAAATTCCGTCCCCCCACAAAAAAAAAAAAAAAGAAATATGGAAAATTTGACCACCGAGGACTGCATTCTAGACGATATTTGTCAGTTTTCTTAGGTATGATAATGTCATTATGGCTCTATAATAGAATTTATTTTTAGATGATACATATTACAGTATTCAGGATGGAAAGATCATAATGTCTGCAACTTATTTTCAAGTCATTTATCAAAAATATTGGTGATAAAGCAAATATGGCAAAATGTTAACAATTGTTGAATTCAGGAAGTAGATATATGAGTGATCATTTACTATTCCGTCAACTTTTCTGTACGTTTGAGAATTTTCATAATGGTTTATTTAAAAAAACAAGTTATCATGAAAAAAACATCAGAAGCAGAAACATCAATATTCAGACCAATTAAAAGAACCAGTGTTCTCTGTGTGTGTGTGTGTGTGTGTGTGTGTGATGGTGTATCTGCCTGTAAGGTTTACAGTGCTGTCATTTCAAAGCCATATTTGATGCACTCAAATAAATATTACTATTTTCTTGACTCATCTAGAGGATGAGGGAGGAGAGGTTTAATTCTACAGCCAAAATAATGGCCTAAAGGTATTCACGGTCATAAGACATTTGAAGCAATAGAAATTTAAAACATAACCAGACTTCAACAAGAAAAATACATGGGTAATTTTATTTTTAATCTAAAGACATTTTTTGAATGTCTTCAGAACCATTTGAATGCTACTTCCTGTTTTTAAGGTAAAATAAATAAAATTGTTTATATCTGATTGTGTGTGCCTGACCAGATTTTCTTGATGATAAAAACCATTCCCAGCTTTTGAAGACTAACGTCTGATTAACTCTTCCAAACATAAATGCCACAAAATTAATCAAAGTTGTGGTTTTTTTCCCAGGATGATACTCAGCTGTGGACATTAGTATCAACAAAGAAGGGATATTTTGATGAATACAAACTTAAAGAAAATTTACCAAATAAAAAATTTTAGTTTTTAGTACATTTTCATTTGCAGTTTTTAAACTTTAGTAAACAGGTGTTAACATATACATGCTAAACATTTCATCTTCTTTGCATATCTTAGAATGTCAATTTTAAATTTAAAGTTCCCCAAAATATCTGGGAGAAGAGGGGGAGGCACAGGAACTGGGGAATGATAAAAATGTTAATTTACACATAAGGAAAGAAAATCCAAACAAAAGCGAAAACAACAATCCAAAGGGGGTAATGATGTAGGTTCAGAGCTAAGTTGATCTCAGTCTACACCGTATGACCTTTATTTCTCATTGTTGCAACATTCAGAATAGTAAGTGGACTTGTCAGACCATGTTTTTTTTTTTAAATCAAGCACATCTTAAAGTCTGTTTTCCTCTTTACTGTCAGTTCTTGAGTTCTAAGTCCGAAGAAGAAACAAATTAGGATTTGACTGCTGTTTAAAATAAAGATATAATTACATAAACAATTTGTTCCATTTACTGTGTCATACAACGGCAACGCCTCTCTTTGCCAAGTCTAAGGACCCAAAGAACAAAGATAATCCAGCTAGCCCGTTACATGGGCGGAACCCAAACCTAGCTCCATGCCGCCATCATCTGGTCAATATGTATATTCCACTTGCACTCGGGCAGTGCCCAGGAGACGATGGATGTCCGGAATTCTGAACCACCCAGAGTGGAATTCAAACCCTCAGGACTCATTTTTCATGCAAATAAATTATATTTTATGAAGGCACAATATAAAATTAGATATTATGTTATGTCTTACTGAGACCCTTTATTCTTCAAACCAGTAAGTGAAACCAGGAAAACATTGCAGAAATTGATTAAAAAATGTTTCTTAGCTTCAAGTTCAGGGATACTTTCCTTAAAGATCTTTACTTCAGGCCAGGCTCAGTGGCTCATGCCTGTAATCCCAGTGCTTTGCGTGACTGAGGCGGGAGCATCGTTTGAGGCCAGGAGTTCAAAGTTACATTGAGCTTTGAGCCTGTCACTACACTCCAGCCTGGATGACAGAATGAGATCCTATCTCAAAAACCAAAAAAACAAAAAAAAAACAAACTTTACTTCAAATGCACCTGCAAATAGTTCAATAGCACCTTCTGCCAATGGAGCAGAATGTGTTTTAGTAGATATAAAAGGCCCACACTCCTTAGAAGACCTGGGAATTAGATCCACTGGGCACTCACCTAAATGTAAGACCTAAGGCAAGTCACCTAATATTTAAGGGGCTTCTTCTGGAAAATAATGGGGTTCAGCGGAGAACTTTTTATGGAGAGGATATCCAGTTTAAAAAATCCTATTATTATTTAACTTCAGCATGTACCACAAAACTTAGTACTTAATTTTATTGTCTTGTTGGACTTTCTAATTGTTTCCTGAGCACTAATTTTGTTTCTCCGACTAAAATTTAAGTTACTTAATGGCAAGGATGACATCAGACTCCCCAGTCTGTGTACTTTTTACTGTATTACATTACCTGAAAGATTAGTGTCAGCATTTAATAAGTTATTGTTGATCAGTTTTTAGAAAGTCAAAATGATATGAATATTTAAAAATATATTTACTAATAAATACACACTGAGCACATTTAACATAATAGCTACTGTATTTTCAACAACAAAAATGTTACAAATGTTGGCAGAAGTCAGCTAGCCACTATGTCCTTAATTGAGTCCACCAAATTTGCCTTCCTCAGTGGTTCCATACTTATCAAGCACAATGGAGCCTCTTCAGGACTGGTGTCTAAGAGTATGCTAGGCTTTTATGATCTAATCCTATTTTGCTTTGTGGCATTTGATTGGCCTCTATATTTGTATCATGTAATGATAAATAACATCTCTAAAGTCAGTCTGTAAACCCACAAACACATTCCCCAGAAGTCTTTCTTATTCATGCTGGGTGGCCCATCATCATCAAACAGCCTCTTAAGTTGTCCGTCATCATCAAATGGCCTCTGCCCAGGGGGTTTCAAAATTAATGACATTTTCTCCTCCTCGTCCTCCTCCTTCTCCTCCTCTTCCTCCTCCTCCTTTTTCTCCTCCTCCTCCTTGAAACCTGTCACCCAGGCTGGAGTGCAGTGGCACAATCACAGCTCACTGCAGCCTCCACCTCCTGGGCTCAAGAAATCCTCCCACCTCAGCCTCCAGAGTAGCTGGGACCACAGGTGCATCCCACCACGCCCAGCTAATTTTTGTATTTTTTGTAGAGACAGGGTAGCGATATGTTTCTCAGGCTGGTCTTGAACTCCTGGACTCAAGCAATTCACCCACCTTGGCCTCCCACAGTGCTGGGATTATAGGCATGAGCCACTATGCCTGGCCCATTTCTTCTTCTTAATTTTTAGTAGGAAATACCTATTTCTGAGAACTTGAAGATGTGATTTTTTTCATTAAATTTTGCTCATTATACAGATTCACAAAGACTCCAAGGTCAAGACTCTGGTTTTTTTGTTGTGACTCCTTTTTTTGCATTTAATAAAAATCTGTAATTATTTTATTTGAAGGTTGTCAAATGAACTTCCAGATTATGCAAATTAGATAATGCTGTCTAATATCTCTACCTGTTTATCTGCCTATATGCTAGAGTCCTGCTAATGTGCTTAAAGAGTTGGATTAGAGGTCATGGATTTCCTAGGAGATTATGTCTTCGGTGAATACTGCCAATTTGACTCAGCGCAGTAAAAATGCGAGATTTTATTTTAGTGACCAGTTTACAAATCAGGAATATACAGCTTCCAGCGTGAAACCAAGGTGCCTGTCAGAGAATAAAGTGAGGGTTTGGCTTTTATAAAGTTCCTGCCCTGGTTCCCAATCAGGTCTGTTTAGGAAAATGAATGATTCAAATTTGCTTAGTTCCGATTGATTGACAGCTGAGCCCTGATTGGCAGAGGTAGGTGGGCTCTAAGTTGTCTGTTTGGGTGAGCTCTGAAACTGCCAGAGTTGAACAGAGGTGTGGATTTCTGGGGAACTCAGGGTACATGTATGACATGGTCAGCAAATGACTGCTTGGCTTGATTTTAAATTTAGGCCGAGTTAGCCGCTCCGGATTTATCTTGAAGGATTGGGTCTTTCAGGTTCACATTTGTTTACACTTATAACAACTCTCCTCTTTATTTAAATTTTAAATATTTGCAAAATAAGGCAGCCTTTGTTAGGCAAGTTTTATCCTGTTAAGAATATAACACCCATCCCAATTATAAATGTATACTAGATAAGAGAGGAAAACAGCTAACTGCATTTCTGCTGTTTGCTTATTGAATCTTACTTATTTTCAAGTGAAAACAAGCAACACTGGTTGTTGTTTTTGCACTACTACTGCGCCTTTGCCCGTGCAGCTTCTGCGTGGCATGCCCTTTTCTGCATCACTTGCAGTATTTTATTGACCTTATTAATTTACTATCTATAAACCCTTAAAGAACAACGACTGCGGCCGGGCGCGGTGGCTCACGCCTGTAATCCCAGCACTTTGGAAGGCCCAGGCGGGCAGATCACAAGGTCAGAAGATCCAGACCATCCTGGCTAATATGGTGAAACCCCGTCTCTACTAAAAATACCAAAAAAATTAGCTGGGCGTTGTGGCGGGCGCCTGTAGTCCCACCTACTCCGGAGGATGAGGCAGGAGAATGGCGTGAACTCGGGAGGCGGAGCAGAGGCGGAGTATCCTGGGCGACAGACTGAGACTCCGTCTCAAAAAAAAAAAAAATAAACAAAAAAACAAAAAAAAAACAAAAAAACGACTGTGTCTTTTATACACTCACTTCACTCATTTATTTATTCAATAAAGATTTAGCTGGCTGGGCGAAGTGGGTTACGCCCGTAATCCCAGCCCTTTGGAGGCCAAGGCGGGCAGATCACTTGAGGTCAGGAGTTGGAGACCAGCCTGGGCAACATGGCGAAACGCCATCTGTACCAAAATTCAAAAGTTACCCAGGCGTGGTGGTGCACGCTTGTAGTCCCAGCTACTCGGGAGGCTGAGGTAGGAGGATTGCTTGAGTCCAGGAGGGGGAGGTTGCAGTGTTACAAGAGTTACTAAGATTATGTTGGGCAGATAGAGAGGAAAAGGAGTTGTTGTAAAGTTACTTCTTTTAAAGCAGCTCCAGAAACATTTCTTGTCTAGCAGGAAAGCCCTGGCTCTTAGAGCTAGGCCAGCGCCCTTTGATACGCAAATACAGGCCATTAGAAACCGGGTCCACCCAAACATGGCGATTCCTGCCCTTGCCCAAACATGTGCCTGGTAACACGGCTGCCCCCACATATCCCTACCTGTGTAGAACATCATGGCACCCCGCGTTTGCGTCTTAAAAGGCCAGAGTGGGAGGGCGGGTTTTTTCCTCAGGCTACCATGAATGACATGGCTGGTCAAACCAATCCCTTGAGCCCTATGCAAATCAGACACCACCTCCTCCAGTCTATTCATATAAGCAGCCACTTTTCCACCGCTGGTGGGGTTTTCTCTCTTGGCTTTGGAGCACCCCCCACCCCCGGCCCCCGCCCGCGTCTGTATATGGGAGAGCTTCTTCCTCCTTAGGTGCCTATTAAACTCTCTGCGCCTTAAAACCACTACAGGTGTGTCCGTGCCGTTTTATCTAATTTGACTTGAGACAAACAACCCAGGTGTTCCTCCACTCGTTGGAGCCATATCAGCAGCAAGCCAAGACCGTGCCACTGCACTCCAGCCTGGGTGACAGTTAGACCCCATCTCAAAAAAAAAGAAAAGAAAAGAAAATATTTAGCTATGTGTCAACTCTGGAGAGTATAGCAGCAATAAAAACAGACAAATCCCTTCCCTCATGAAACTTATATAGATTAGATGTAATAAATGAGTAAAAGATACCATGTATTAGATGAAACGAGTGCTAAAGAAGTAGACTAGGGAGTGTTGGTGGGAGTGGGGTTGCAAGTTTTTAATAGGGTTGTCAAGGAAGTTTTTATTAATGTGACATTTGAGCAAAGACCTGAAAGAGATGAGGGCAAACTGTGTATATCTTGGGGCAGAGTGTTCCAGAAAGAGGGAATAACAAGTGCAAGGATACTAAAATGGTAACATGTTGGATTGTGCTTGACTTGTAGAAGAGCCACAGGGAGGTTTATGTGGCTGGAGGAGAGTGAGGGAAAGAATAATTTTGTTCATCTTAGTATTCTTAGGAGTTAGCACTGTGTCTGAATCATATCAGGAATTAATGTATTTTAATGGATCAATCAGTATTTTGGTGCTAATGTAAAAAAAATTGTCAAATACCAACATCATTTTTCACAGAATTAGAAAAAAACAATTCTAAAATTCATATGGAACAAAAAAAGAGCCCCAATAGCCAAAGCAATCCTAAGCAAAAAGAACAAGCCTTGTCATGCGCGTCCGTGTGAAGAGACCACCAAACAGGCTTTGTGTGAGCAATAAAGTTTTTTAATCACCTGGGTGCAGGCGGGCTGAGTCCGAAAAGAGAGTCAGTGAAGGGAGATAAGGGTGGGGCCGTTTTATAGGATTTGGGTAGATAAAGGAAAATTCCAGTCAAAGGGGGGTTGTTCTCTGGTGGACAGGAGTGGGGGTTACAAGGTGCTCAGTGGGGGGAGATTTTTGAGCCAGGATGAGCCAGGAAAAGGAATTTCACAAGATAATGTCATCGCTTAAGGCAAAGACTGGCCATTTTCACTTCTTTTGTGGTGGAATGTCATCAGTTAAGGCGGGGCAGTGTATTTTTCACTTCTTTTGTGATTCTTCAGTTACTTCAGGCCATCTGGGCGTATACCTGCAAGTCACAGGGGATGTGGACATGCAAGTCACAGGGGATGCAATGGCTTGGCTTGGGCTCAGAGGCCTGACAAATTTGGAGGCATCACATTACCGAGCTTCAAATTATGCTATGAAGCTGCAGTTACCAAAACAGCATGGTACTGGTATAAAAATAGGCACACAGACCAATAAAACGGAATAGAGAACCCAGAATAAACCCAAATACATGCAGCCAACCGATCTTTGACAAAGCATAGAAAAACATCAATTGGGAAATGGACATCCTATTTAATAAACGATGCTGGGGAAACTGACAAGCCACATGTGGAAGAATGAAACTGGATCCCTATCTCATCTTATACAAATATCAACTCAAGTGAATCAAAGACTTAAATATAAGACCTGAAACCATAAAAATTCTAGAAGACAACATTGTAAAAACTCTTTTAGACATCAGCCTTGGCAAAGTATTCATGACTAAGACCTAAAAAGCAAATTCAACAAAAACAAAAATAAATAAATGGAACCTAATTAAACTAAAAATCTTCTTCATAGCAAAAGAAATAATCAGAGTAAACAGACAACCCACAGAGTGGAATAAAATATTTGTAAACTATGCATCCCACAAAGGGCTAGTGTTGAGAATCTACAAGGAACCCAAACAAATTAGCAAGAAAAAAACAATCCCATCCAAAAGTGGGCAAAGGACATGCGCAGACATTTCTCAAAAGAAGATATACAGGCCGGGTGCGGTGGCTGACGCCTGTAATCCCAACACTTTGGGAGGCCGAGACGGGTGGATCACGAGGTCAGGAGATCGAGACCATCCTGGCTAACACGGTGAAACCCCATCTCTACTAAAAAATACAAAAAACTAGCCGGGCGAGGTGGCGGGCGCCTGTAGTCCCAGCTACTCCCGGGAGGCTGAGGCCGGAGAATGGCGTGAACCCGGGAGGCGGAGCTTGCAGTGAGCCGAGATCCGGCCACTGCACTCCAGCCTGGGCGACAGAGCGAGACTCCGTCTCAAAAAAAAAAAAAAAAAAAAAAAGAAATGAGAGCTTCTCAAGTGTCAATGTCCTTCGGGCAGAGACCTCTAGGAACGCATCTGTAGTTAACCAAGTTAGAATTATTTCTGGTTGCAGTGAGGAAGAACATACACCTCGAGGAAGAATGGGCTGCCTAAGTAAGAGGGTGTTAAGAAAGAACCTATTATAGAATCTGGGCTTTGTGGTGATTTGGGGGAGTGTCTAAGGAAGCAGGAATATGCTCTCAGTTGGATGCAGTCAGAAAGCTGGGGGAAGTCTATGATTGTGTCAGCAGGGAAATGTATCTGAGTCACACGACTTCAAAATAGTAATACCGGTGGTGAATCCCTAGGGGTCTGCAGCAACCTCAATTCTGGCCTCCTCAGAATAAAGTATTCAACTGAGGGGCATAAGGCAGAAGGAGAGACCCAGGAAAGTTTTACAGCAGGAGTAAAAGTTTATTGAAAAGCGTTAGAGCAGGAACGAAACGAAGGAAAGTATGCTTGGAAGACAGCCAAACAGGCAACTTGAAAAGCAAGTACGCAGCTTGATATTTTGACTTGCGGTTTGTTTTTGTTTGTTTTGAGACAGACTCTTGCTCTGTTGCCTAGGCTGGAGTGTAGTAGCGCCATCTTGGCTTGCAACCTCCACCTCCCAGGTTCAAGTGATTCTCATGCTTCAGCCTCCTGATTTTTTTTTTTTTTTTTTTTTGTATTTTTAGTAGAGACAGGATTTCACCATGTTGGCCAGTCTGGTCTCAAACTCCTGACCTCAGATGATCCACCCGTCTCAGCCTCCCAAAGTGCTGGGATTACAGGCATGAGCCACTGTGTGCCTGGTCTTGGGGTTTTATACATTGGCTTACTTCTGGGGTCTTGCATTACTTCTCCCCTTATTGTTCCCTTGGGGTTGGCTGTCCGTGTGGGGAAAAGAAAGAGAGATCAGACTGTTACTGTGTCTCTATAGAAGGAAACAGACATACGAGACTCCATTTTGTTCTGTATCTGAGATGCTGTTAATCTGTGACCCTACCCCTAACCCTGTCCTTGCAAGAGACATGTGCTGTGGTGACTCAAGGTTTAATGGATTTGGGGC
>NW_012107486.1:249062-262231 GCF_000951045.1 Mandrillus leucophaeus | reverse complement strand
CCTTAGGGCTGAAGGTGGGACTTGCTAGTGGCAATGCTGCTCTTTATGCACTAAAAAGGTTTATGGAGATGTTTGCATATGCATATCAAGGCACAGCACTTTTCCTTAAACTTATTCCTGTCACAGAGAACTTTATTCATATGTCTTTCTGCTGACCTACTCTGTACTATGATCCTACTATCCTGCCACTTCTGGTTTTCCGAGATGGTAAAGATAATGATCAATAAATACTGAGGGAACTCGGAGACCGGTGCCGGCGCGGGTCCTCTGTGTGCTGAGCGCCCGTCCCCTGGGCCCACTTTTTCTTTCTCCATACTTTGTCTCTGTGTCTCATTTCTTTTCTCAAGTCTCTCCTTCCACCTAAGGAGAAACGCCCACAGGTGTGGAGGGGCAGGCCACTCCTTCAGTCCGCATGCGCATGCTTGAGCCTACTCACCCCACTCCTGAGATCTTATCGGGAAGCTGCTGATCACTCGTTTCAGGTGTTTTCTATCAGGAGATGGCTAGTCCCTGGTGCCAGCTGTGATCAATTATTATTTTAGTGAGACCGTTAACAACCGCTTGACCATCACCTGAAGGTTGCCTAACATTCCTGATATGTGCGTGTGGTGGGGAGCCCTCTCCTGCCCTGCTCATTCCTGACTAGCTACCCACTATAACAAGATTGAGATCTTGGGCATCTCAGTCTTACCTATAGAGAAGAGACTAGCATGAGAATAAAGCTACAATTTGTAAAGTAGTAGTAGTAATTTGTTTGGGCCAAGAAAAAGATGTTGTGTTTTGCAGTCAGTAAAGTGAGCTTTTTGCCTGTGCTTAGAAAAGCTTGATGAAGTGGTTTGCTTTGTATCATTGTATCATGATTTCAGAGTGACCTTGTCTGCGGTTGCTATTTTGTGAGATTATTTCTATCCAATAGGAGAATAACAAGGCCTAGCTGTGAGGGCCGGTCAGCTTCTGAATGTTAAGGACCCTTTCCTTTTTCTTTCTTACACGTTATTTTTATAATAAATTTTTCATTCAAATGTATACATAAAGTACATAAATTATAAATGAATTTTCATAAAGTGAACAAACACATCAGTGTACTAATGTCTGGCGTAAGAAACAACATATCCAAATACCAGAAGTTCCCTTCATGTGCCCTTCAGATCACTAACCCTGAGGTTACCCACTATCCTGAGTCTAACACCACAGATTAGTTTTGCCTGATTTTGAATTTTTTATGACTAGAAACCTATAATATGTACTGTTTTGAGTACAGGCCTCCTGAATTCAACATTTATGTTTGAGATTCATTCATGTTGTTCTGTGTCATTGTAATTAGTTCATTCTCACTGATGAATAGTGTTCCATCATGTAAACACACCACAGTTTATCCATTCTAGTGTTGATGGACATTCGGGAGCTTCCAGTTTGGAGCAATTAGGAATTAGTTCATAGTGCTGCTATGAATGTTCTCCTACGTGTCTTTGGTGAATGCCATGTACATATTCCCACTGGGGAGGAGTCGAATTGCTATATGTTTATGCTCAGCTTTAGTAGATAGTGCCAAACATTTTTCCACAATGATTGTATCAATTTATGCTCACACCAGCAGTGTAAAACAATTCTGGTTGCTCTCTTTCCCAAGTTATGTAAACTCATCCAGAATACAGAAAAAGATGAAAACTTCTAAATGCATTCTACAAGGATTCTATTACCTTGACACAAAATTGAGAAAGTATAGAAAAGGAAAACTATAGGTTAATCACATCTTTAAATGGAGATGTAAAGATAATGAAAATATTAGCAAACTGAACCTACAAATAACTTTTTAAAAAAGTTCCAAGAACAGAAGTAATGCTCAAAACTAGGAGGTTTTGAATTAATGCATATTAATATATCAATGTTAGCTATTATATAATTCATTAAATCCCAAATTTATTTTTGTTAATATAATTCATTAAAATAGAAACTGTTAATATAATTCCTTTCGAAGACTAGAGAAAAGCAGATAATCTCCAAAGATGCCAAAAAAGCAGTTAATATTCAATTCTCACTTTAATAAAAATTAGAGAAACAGAAAGATATAAAAGTCCATGTTATCTCTCCTTCAGTCAACTCTTCGGGTTCATCATCCATTATTACCCCATATGCAGGCTAACTTCTTTTTCCTTGCTCCTCCATTTGCTAGCTGTGCATCCTTTGACAAGTTAACCACTCTGTGCTGATTTCCTATGTCTAAAATAAGAGTACCTACCTTACGTTGTAAGGATCAAGTCCTCAATACATTATATACATTATTCTTAATCACTTTTTAATCGCAAGAATTTGGTCATTAAACATCCCTTTGACTGGATTGTGAGCACCTTGACAGCAGGCACTAAATGTCATGCACGTCTGTGTGAAGAGACCACCAAACAGGCTTTGTATGAGCAACATGGCTGTTTATTTCACCTGGGTTCAGGTGGGCTGAGTCCGAAAAGAGAGTCAGCGAAGGGAGATAAGTGTGGGGCCGTTTTATAGGATTTGGGTAGGTAAAGGAAAATTCCAGTCAAAGGGGAGTTGTTCTCTGGCGGGCAGGAGTGGGAGTCACAAGGTGCTCAGTGGGGGAACTTTTTGAGCCAGGGTGAGCCAGGCACAAGATAATGTCATCGCTTAAGGCAAGGACTGGCCATTTTCACTTCTTTTGTGGTGGAATGTCATCAGCTAAGGCGGGACAGGGCATTTTCACTTTTGTGATTCTTCAGTTACTTCAGGCCATCTGGGCGTATACGTGCAAGTCACAGGGGATGCGGACACGCAAGTCACAGGGGATGTGATAGCTTGGCTTGGGCTCAGAGGCCTGACACTAACAGCGGAATTTTCTGCAGACTTAAGTAATGTTTGTTGAATCCTGATGCAAGCTTTCTCACCTTCCTGTGTTCTCTCATAGATTCCTCATCCTGTCCAGCCATCTGTCCACCCGTCACAAGCCTAACCCCAGTCAATAACCACTCTTTATAACACTTCCTTTGTACCTTTATAGTGCTTATTACATTGTTTGAGTACTAAATGAATATATAGTGCGTTGTGTTTAACGTTTAGGACATAACCACTCATAATGTTATAGTTAAAAAAAACAGTTTTGTACGTTCCTCTGGGCGTACTTCCGGTTTCACTTCATAGTGTCTACAAACCACAGTGTCAAATGCACAGCTCGGCATGAGAACTGGACTAAGGCGCGCCCCGCACCCCCCAAACCCTATTATCAGGGCCCGGAGAAGTGCGGAATCCGAAAGTGTGGAGAGCGAAACACGCAGAGTGATTCCACTCATCAGTCACACGGTAGGGCGGGACAGCCCGATCCTGCAGTTTTCCATTATTCAACACAGAGCCCAACGCGCAGGCAACAGATCCGTGCGCAGGGCTGTTTGGAGGCGCTTGAGGCGCACAATCCGGGGCAGGCGGAACCTTAGTCCTCAGCCCCGCGTTTCCCGCGACTCCGCTCTCACCGCTACACTACCACACAGACGGCCTCCTTCCCCCACCCCCAGGGGCCCGTGCCAGTGCCGGGCTCCGGAGTTCGGGACTGCTAATTTCAGCGAAACGATTAAGAGACGCCCAAACAGCGGACGACACTTTCTCTCCTCCGGCAGGGAAAGGCGTCCAGCGTAGCGTCTCCCACGCTTCCCCGCCGGCGCAGAGCAGGCCCCACAAAAGCTCACGCCGCCGGCACGCATGCCGCCCCGCCCCCACGGCCCGTAGCCAGCCGCGCCCCGCGCTCGCCCGCCCCCGCCTCCCTGGCCCTCGACCCTCGTTCCGTTGGAGGGGCCTCAGGCGAGCACTAGCGAGCTGTTGGCCGGAGGGAAGCCAGAGGAGACCGGGTCGACTGGGCAGAGCGGCAGAGGGTCGGGAAGCCTGCTCTGCACGCCCAGGGAGTAGAAGCGGGCAGGGAGCAGGGTTACGTGAGGGAGCGCGCCCCGACTGAGCTTGGGTCCGACTGGAGCTCAGGCTCGGGACCCAGACTGGTGGGCCAGGCCTCCAAGCCGGCCTTACACCCGATCCAAGGAGGACACACCGGACGCAGAGGGACGGAGCGAGCAAGGAGACATGGCTTCATCATTCCTGCCCGCGGGGGCCACCACCGGCGACAGCGGTGGAGAACTGAGCTCAGGGGACGACTCCGGGGAGGTGGAGTTCCCCCATAGCCGTGAGATCGAGGAGTCCAGTTGCCTGGCCGAGCTGTTTGAGAAGGCTGCCGCGCACCTGCAAGGCCTAATTCAGGTGGCCAGCAGGGAGCAGCTTCTGTATCTGTATGCCAGGTACAAACAGGTAAAGTAGCAGGGAAAGGGTGGATGGGGGAGAAAGATACGGAGCATCATCCTGAACGTGGAAAAGATGTTTGCTTTCCTAGGAGTGATATTTATTTAGCTGGGCACTAGACACTGTTTTTCTGGTTTTTTTCTCTGACCTATGCAGTGATCTTGCATTTTACCAGCTTAAGAACCTTTACAAAATGAAGATAAAATAAGATTTATCATTCATTTACTCTTTCCAAAGGGCCACATGGAAGTAAACATGGTAAAGTTAATTAAACTATATTGAGATCCAAGAATATAATAGGATTGTAATAATGTGATTCAGGGCTGAGCGCAATGGCTCACGCCTGTAATCCCACCACTTTGGGAGGCCGAGGCGGGCGGATCACCTGATGTCAGGAGTTCGAGACCAGCCTGACCAACATGGAGAAACCCCGTCTCTACTAAATTACCCAGGCGTGGTGGCGCATGCCTCTAATCCCAGCTACTCAGGAGGCTGAGGCAGGAGAATCGCTTGAACCGGGGAGGCGGAGGTTGCGGTGAGCCGAGATTGCGCGCCATTGCACTCCAGCCTGGGCAACGAGAGCGAAACTCCGCCTCAAAAAAAAAATAAAATAAAATAATAATAATAATGTGATGCAATGCAAAATACAGTATTGCAACTTTTGTGATTTTTATAAAATCCTCAATATCTTTGACTTATGTTTTCGTTGAATATGTCTCTTTTCCGTTTGATACAATCTAAAAATTTGAGAGCTATGAACACCAGATGAAATAATGCCCTTCTTTTACAGAAAAGGAAACTGAAGGCCACAGAGAGTAGGCAGCTTGCCTAGGGTCATACAGATATATCAGTCAGAACTGGATTGTAGCTCCTGACTCAGTCTAAGGCTGTGAACTTTACCTGGAAATAGGGAGATGTATAGACATGTTAATTTATAATTCAGGTTGACATTGGTTAGGTACCAGAAGGGAAATAATTGCTTTGTCATAAGCAACATATATTTGTTCAGCAGCTTTTATGTGCGAGACACTTGGATATAATGCCTGCAGAGAAGGAAAAACATGACACTCACAATTTTTTTTTTTTTTCCCCACAGAGAGTTTGGGTTTTGCCACATTTCCCAGGCTGGTCTTGAACTCCTGAGCTCAGGCGATCCACCTGCCCAAAGTGCTGGGATTACAGGCATGAGCCATTTTGCTGGCTGACACTTGTTTTTTTTTTTTTTTTTTTTGAGACGGAGTTTCGTTTCTGTTGCCCAGGCTGGAGTGCAGTGGCTAGATCTTGGTTCACTCGGCCTCCCGGATTCAAGCAATTCTCCTGTCCCAGCCTCCCAAGTAGCTGGGATTACAGGTGCCCACCACCATGCCCGGCTAATTTTTTGTATATTTAGAAGAGGCAGGGTTTCATTATGTTCACCAGGCTGGTCTTGAACTCCTGACCTCAGGTGATCTGCCTGCCTTGGCTTCCTAAAGTACTGGGATTACAGGCGTGAGCCACCGTGCCCGGCCGACATTTGCTTTTGAGAGACTTACAAAGTACTTGAGGAATCTAGGTTTGAACACACCTGAAAAATTGCTGACAAGAGTTAAATAACAGTTCAGGAAAATTACAGCTCTTTGGAACACTGGAGGAAATGAAATTCTGGATAATAGCCTATTTTGTTTTATTAAAAATGTATAACCTTTTTTTCTTTTTGCCTCTTGACATAGTTACATATTTTCCCCTGTATTTGTTAAAGGAAAAATAAGTTGGGGGAGAGGCCTGCTGTATTCCTTTTTTTTTTTTAACTAAAAAATTTTTTTTAGAGATGGGATCTTGTTCCGTTGCTCAGGCTGGAGGGCAGTTACACACTCATTGCTCACTACAGTCTTGAGCTTCTGGCTTCAAGCGGATCCTCCTGCTTAAGCCTCCCGAAGTACTGTTATAACAGACATGATCCCCCATGCCCAGCCCCACTGTGTTCTTAAACTGGATATACTGAGTAGAGATGAACCTTGTTTTGAAGGTTGATGTTCATTATTATGAATGTCAGTTAAACATTGACCTGAGAGATAAAGCTGTAGGAACAAACGGTATAAATTATAGTGTTGAATGAAAATTACCTCCAAGTTGGACTTGGAATTAGCTTTCTGGGAAAAGTTCTTGATATGTGTTTTCTCTTTGGTCATTTATTATACTTTGTCCGGATAACATTAGAGTGAAACTTTTGATTATTTAACAAATACTTATCGAGAATCGTATTAGGACTTGTAATATGTCTGATGATTCTCTGGGCAGTATGAGACTAACTTTCCCCAAATTCCCTAGAAAATATTCTTTTTTCTTCTAGGACATATCTTTATTTATTGATATCGGTGTCATCATTATTCAGTATTCTATTTCTAAGTCATGAGTGAACTGTAGTAACCTATCAACTTGGGAACCATTCTGTCTCAGGTATACTCACTTCATTCAGATAATATGAAGGAGGAATGTGCCTCATCCTTTCAAGAACTTGACTTTAGGGTGTTCAGAGATATTCTGTATCTGCAAATAAAATTCTGCATTATTAGGAAATAATATGCTTGCTTAGATACGACACTGGGCCACAGTTTTCATCAGTCTCCTAAATATTTTATTTTTGACAAAATTCTGAGATAACATTAAGAATAGCATCTTTGATAGAATAATAAAGTTGAAAGTCCAATATCATTTCTGCATATTGTATCAAAATTTATCATAAAATAACATTTTGTATTCAGAATAGCAGCCTATTTTGTAGGCTGGATGAGGTTGTTGGCAGGAAGATAATAAATAAGCTAAGATATGAACCTTATTTTCTCAGGGAGAACTCTAAATTTACTTAGCGTCATAGCTTTATTAGTCTCAGATAAGCCTATGGCTTCAAAATAATCTTTCAATAAAGTTTCAACAAAATCAAATGAATGAACAGTTTTTTGGTCGCTCTCTACATCAGCCTACACTCTCCCTCCTAAAGATAGCTAATTGACAGCTGTGAAAACTGGAGAGTAATGAAAATTTGTGAATTCCTGTTGACTTCATGAGATACTATTTAATAATACTTTTTTTTTTTTTTTGAGACGGAGTTTTGCTCTGTCATCCAGGCTGGAATGCAGTGGCGTGATCTGGGCTCACTGCAACTTCTACCTCCTAGATTCAAATGATTCTTTTGCCTCAGCTTCCTGGGTAGCTGTGATTACAGGTGTCTCTCACCGCGCCCGACTAATTTTTGTATTTTTAGTAGAGATGGGGTTTCACCATGTTGGCCATGGTTGACCAGGCTGGTCTCCTGATCTCAGGTGATCCGCCCGCCTAGGCCTTCCAAAGTGCTAATATTACAGACATGAACCACCGTGCCTTAATACCACTTTATTAAATATTAACCCTTGAGTCAAGTCTTAAATTTTGTGTGATGAGATGGGAAGTACACACAAAATACTTCTGCTGCATACTGAATTATGTTAACTATTTTGAGGAAAAGCACTTGTGTAATTTCTGAGTTGCAAAATGAACTATATACTTTTTTCCATTTTTACTTAACAGAACAACTCACAGATAATTATACCTACTCAAATTTGGGTATTTGGCAGGTAGTTTCTTGAAAATGAATGAAATAAGCCTGTCACTTCAAGGAAAACAACTCAAAGTATTTGTTGCCAGTAATAACATTTGAGCTTTCAAGTGAAAATGAGAAGTTTGGAAAATCTGTATCTGCCACTGTGAGCTTGACAGCTTCCCAGTACTTAAAAACTTTTTTTGATGAGATAAGTGGTGACAGTCATGAATGTGAACGTTTGCTATTATATCATGAAATGTGTCAACATTTGAAAAGTCTGTGTAACTCAGTAAACCATATTTTCTAAATATTTCATGGAATGATGTTACAAATCATGTGTTGATAAAAGATGCCTTTCAAAGTGCAAGTCAGACCAATGGATTTCAGTGTTAACAGTATGAAAAATTCATTGATATGAGTTCAGATTCCTCATTGCAACTGACCTGAAACTACCATCTGTTAGGTTTTGGCATAGTATCAAAGAAGAATATCTACAACTATCTCAAAATGCTGCTAAAATACTTCTCTCTTTTCTAACAACATATCTGCGTGAAGCTGAATTTTCTTCATATACTTCAACCAAAACAACATATTGCAGTAGATTGGATGCAGCAGTAGATATGCAAATGCAACTGGCTTCTAAGCGAGACATTAAAAAAATTAAGAAATGTAAAACAGTGCTACTTTTCTCACTAATTTTTTTAGAATATGTAGTTATTTTGCATAAAATGTTATTTATGTTAACATCTAATGGATTTATTATTTTTAAATGAGCTAATACACATTTTTTAAATGTCCCAGTTTTAATTTCTAATATGGTAAATATCGATAGATATAACTCATATAAATGATGGCTCTTTAGGATCTTGAGAATGTAAAGGGATTATAAGACTAAAAAATTTGAAAACTGCTGCCTTAAGTTCCTTTTTCATGGTCAGAGGTGGCTTACCATCACCACATGTATATCATATCCAGGGCAAAGGGAAAGGGGAAGACAAACTCCTTTTCTTTTTAAGGAAGGTATTTGTATCACTTTTCCACACATCCAGTCCCCAGAACCTAGGCAGAAGCTGGATGGCCATGTGTAATGTTTAGCTAGATGATCATGTGTCCAGCTGAGACTTCTGTTACTACAGGAGAAATGAAGGAGAACTATTGGCATTTGTTTCTGCCACTGGATGGTGTCTGGATAAAAAACAAAAATAGTTATAACTGCTATTTTTATGATGTCTTGAAGTTTGTATAATTTATCTCATTTAATATTTCTAACCGTCTGGTAGTTCATGTGATTTTAGAGAGTCCAGAATTGAA
This sequence comes from Mandrillus leucophaeus, assembly GCF_000951045.1. Lineage (NCBI taxonomy): Eukaryota > Metazoa > Chordata > Mammalia > Primates > Cercopithecidae > Mandrillus > Mandrillus leucophaeus. The sequence continues at coordinate 253,080 of NW_012107486.1, read as the reverse complement.
TCCCAGACTCTATTTATCATTTAAGACAGAATGATGTAGTAAAGGGGTATTGAACTTTGGAGTCAAACACTCTTGGATTTAAATCCAGACTACTAATTAAAGAATATACTAATGTGTGAACTGAGACAAACCCTCCTGAGCTTCTCTATCTTCATTTATAAAATGAGTTTGTAATGGCATACCTAGCAGGATTATTTTTTGGCCCATTCGAGATAAAATATGTGAAGTGTTTGGTCTATGGTGATTGTTCAAGAAATGTGGCTCCTTCTTACCCTTTCTTCTCTCTGTTCCATCATAACAGGGCTGCTTCTATGTAAGTATACATTTTAATAACAGCAGAGGGCCATGCGATTAATTGCTAAGCAAATGATAGAGGTGGTAATTGTTATGAATTCAGAGGTAGATGAGATCATTGTAGACTGAAAGAGTTCTTAGAATCTGAAATTTGAGTAGAACTGGAAGGTCGTGCAGCATCTTAAAAGCTGAGGAAAGAAGAAAAGGCGTTTCAGGTGAGTGGAGTGACAAGCAAAACCCTGAACTAGGAATCCCTAAGGCAGTCAGTAGATCATTCTGGTTAGATGAAGGCATCAGTTAGATTTTACCAGAATTCAAGTGTGGAAGAGTAATGGGAGATAGTGGGAAAATCCCTGAGAAGTAGATAGGTGCTGTGGATGAGTTAAGAACAGTTACAGGCTCTATTCTAATAGAAAGATGAGACTTTACACAAAACTTTCTAACACATGGTAGAAAAAGTGAAAAGTACCATAAAAGATATATAGAGTAAATGCTCTAAGGAAGGAAGATGACTTCTGGCAGTGGGAATCAGGGCCTGTATAGTGAATTCTGCACTTGTTTATGCTTATTCTCAATGAAAATATTCACTGTACAGTTTAACTATAAATGTCATTTGCGGATTAAAATTAAGTACTGACCACAAACAAAAGATGATAAGACTGTTGTAGAAAAATAGAATTGTATTGTTGAGAACCCCTGAAATTTTTCTGCATGGCTTTTGGCATCCAAATTTATATTGATGAGTTTCTTAATAGGGCATTTTAAAAGTAGTACACTTTTTCCCCTGAAATTTTGGAGAGATAAAATGCTAATAGAGTTACGAGAATCAGCATGAAGAAATAGTGTTATGAATTCTGATAAATTATGAATTCTAAACCTTATTAATTCTGTGTTAAAAAATTCTTTATACATGGTAATAAAGAGTATATAATGTATATTGATAACTTGTCTTACGTAAATAGTCTACTGACTTCGAAATGCAACCATTTATCACAGTTTTTCTGTATTACAATATTAGATAATAGTTGTTTTATGCAGTAAGCCAAAGTAGCCTGTATGCAATGTTTGATTCTGTTTGGGTTTTTTGTTTGCTTTTGCAAAGAATGTTAAATTTTGCTGTTCCGTATAGGTGCAAATATATTCCAACCTATGGTTACTAAATATACATAATACATTTGAAAAGGAAAAGTTTTCTAGACGTTTCTTTGAAAAATAAGTTCTTGATTTTCCTTCCCTCATTTAGGTCAAAGTTGGAAATTGCAATACTCCTAAACCAAGCTTCTTTGATTTTGAAGGAAAGCAAAAATGGTAAGAAATTCTTGGAACCTTTAATGAGGTTGTTGGAAATGGTTTAGGTGTTTAGGAATTAGAAAACAGTGAGCTGATTAAAGAATTATTTTTATATTAATCTCTCTCTGCTGTAGACTGTACTAATAACAGGCAATTGGGAGAGAGATTAAAGAAATCTACTTTTAGCTAAGTCTCCTGAAGGATTCTTAGGCTAGCATGTTGGAATATAAGTGGTTCACAACAGACATACATGCCTCACATTTTAATACGTAAGAGAGTAACCATGAGAGCTATTGCTTGAGATTTTCCTTTCCTGTCATTCAGCCCCTAATGGATCACCGCTTCTCCCCTCTGGAGGGATTTTTGAAAGAAGGCCAGAATGATGGGAAGGGCCGAACAGCAGGATACATCCCCATTTTTCATCCTTCTTCCCTGTCCCAGTTTCATCTCCCTGTCTCTTGCTACTCTTGTGTTCCTTGCCCCACCCATGCCACAGTAAATAACAGCTTACAGTACTCTTGGGAAGAAGGGAAAAGTTCAGTGAAAGCCAAAACCAGATACTAACTTCTCTTTTTCTCTGAATACATAAAAAAAGGGTATACTTTTGCAAACTTTTTAAACTTATAATCCAGAAGTTCCCTCTTGTCATTTATGAGACCTTGTCTTCTCTTACCTTGTCGAAGTGAAAAAAGAAATTGCATACAACTGGGAATCTTAGTAATAGAAGGGAAGGCTTTGGAGCATCAGCCCTGGAATTAAAAGAAGGTTAGAAGGTAGAGTTAAAAAAGAAAAAAAGATAAAATATGGTTATAGAGAGAGGAAGTGATAAAATACGGGTTCTGACTTTATATTCTAGAGCAGTCCCACATAAAATCTGGTCCCCTGGATACATTTCCTGCCTGCCAACCGTTTGTTACCCAGCTGTTAGGAGCTTGAACCCAGATGTAAATAACTTATGTCACTACCCACACTGTTTAGTTCAGCTGATATTTTTTTATATAGGACAGTCTCAGTGAAGGAAGCAGTGCATTGATTATATTTTTGCACAAGTTTTTTGGTTGATGATAACCAACAGTTCTCTGGCATTTTATTACTGTTCTAAAGAATACCTGATGTTAACGTTTACAGTGAGTTTTTTGTCATAATTTATGAAATTTTATAGCTTCATTTTTCTTCTGTGCTCTACCTGTTTCTCCATTGTTTTTAGCAATTAAAAAATCTAGATTTTATAGCCACCATAATAATTGTTTAGGCAAGATACTAGATGACAAACTATTCTGGAAGTATTGGAGAAAAAACTATTGAGGAAAACTGTTGTTAAAATGCTAGGTGAAAAACTATTGGGGAGCAAAACCATGGGTTACAGGCTGACCCACCATTTACTTTTTAATTATGAGGGAGAAACCTGACAGATACTGCCGTTACCAAGCCATGAATCTTATTGATGATGGGGCAGACTGACATCACGTGCCCCCAGTGTGATGCGTTGAAAAGGGCATGTCACCTATATATTACTCTGCTGAAGTAATTTAACCCAATTCTAATTATGATGAATCATTTCTGGCAAGAACACTATGTAGGTAAGGAAACAATTAGACAAATTCAAATTGGGAGATATTTTATAAAACAGTTGGACTCTTAAAAAATACCAACAATATGGAAGACAAAAAAGCTGACAATACATGAAACTCAATCCTGTGTGTGGATCTTGATTGGTTCCTGGTGTGGGAGAAGAAAGCCATAAAGGACGTTATTGGGACAATCAGGAAAATCTGAATGTATGGCCTCTATATTATATAATAGTATTGATGATAAATCTTCTGAGTTTGTGTAGGCTGATCTATTTAGGGATGAAGTGTTATGATACATACAAGTAATTCTCAAGGAATTCAGTGAAAATAAATTTAGAAAACCTCAGAAAGATGTTATATTCATCATAGAAGCAGGAAGGTAGTGAAAAAAAATGTGGGATTGAGTTCTGTTTGACAGCAAATCAGGGAAATCGAGAAACCCTTGTTGGAATTAGAAAGAATTGGCAGGGAAAAACCAAGAAGGAGGCCTGTCCTGGCAGCCTGCAGAGGGTGGGGAAAAAAAAATGATTCAAAAGGAAGCTCAGGACTAAAATGTTGTTTTTGCCATTTATATTGTAGGAAGTCCCTAACTTACTCATTAGTGTTCTTTAGTTGTTGTTTTTGCTTTTTGCTTTTTTTTTTTGAGACAGAATTTTGCTCTGTTGCCCAGGCTGGAGTGCGGTGGTGCCATCTCAGCTTACTGCAACCTCTGCTTCCCAGGTTCAAGCAGTTCTCCTGCCTCGGCCTCCAGAGTAGCTGGACTACAGGCGCACACCACCATGCCCGGCTAATTTTTGTATTTTTAGTAGAGATGGGGTTTCACCATGTTGGCCAGGCTGGTCTCAAACTCCTGACCTCAGGCG
>NW_012107486.1:246972-249002 GCF_000951045.1 Mandrillus leucophaeus | reverse complement strand
GTCCCAGACTGAGTTCCCAGGATCAGTTACTAGTAACTTATAGATGAGGTAAGAGCAGAAAGGGAAGGTGGATTTCTTGTATCTTAGTAAGAAGTTTGATGCATTTTCCTTGGGAATATTGTTTTTTTTGTGATGATTAGTTTCTGTATGACCAAAATCCCATAAGCACAGTTAATTTATGATAATAATCTGTATTAGTCTGTGGAGCATACATCTGCAATAGGAGTGAAAATTGGTTTGAGGAAGTTATAAAATCTTAGATTACAGTGGTTTGTGGTTTTCCAAAATTTAATAGATATGCAGTGTATCTGTGTTTTTAAAATTTCATAGGGGAGGGTGATTAGGAAAAAAAAATGTCTGAAAAGGCTTCTTAGGTAGGGCAATAAGGTCTGTATAGCTCTAGACCAATGTAAATGCAAAAAGACAGAACTTCTGTATCCATAACTTATTAGCTCTATATTCCGAGACCCTTGAAATGTGCGTGCAATTTTTTTTAATAATAATAATAAAAATGCTATTTGTGTTATTTGCATAATGACAGGCCATTTTGGATATTCCATATTGTAGGGAAGCATGGAAAGCACTTGGTGATTCAAGCCCCAGCCAAGCAATGCAGGAATATATTGCAGTAGTTAAAAAACTAGATCCAGGTTGGAATCCTCAGGTAAGACTTAATGATTATAAATAATACTTTCCAAAAACTTATGATCCTTCTCTGAAATAAATGTCTAAAACTAAGCTTAGTTTTAAGTAACATGCTTAAAGTTTTACTTTCTTGAAATATTATAAAGTTATTGTAATATTTATCTAATAAAATAATTGCTGGCCAGGTGTGGCTCACACCTGTAATCCCAGCACTCTGGGAGGCCAAGCCAGGTGGTTCACCTGAGGTTCAAGACCAGCCTGGCCAACATGGTGAAACCTTGTCTCTACTAAAAATACAAAAATTAGCCAGATGTGGTGGTACACACATGTAATCCCAGCTACTCTGGAAGCTGAGGCAGGAGAATTGATTGAACCTGGGAGGCTAAGGCTGCAGTGAGCCAAAATCAGGCCACTGCACTCCAGCCTGGGCAACACTGCGAGACTCTGTCTCAGAAAAATAAAAAAAATTAATAATACTTAAATAGTAACATAACCAGCTACTGATGCTGAGAACTTCTCTGAGTTGCAGAGTTTTTGAAAGCAGAAGAATTTGAATTACATAAGAATTGGAAAGAGTTTAACTTGAGATTATCATGCTGGAAAAAACGTTACTCTTGGATTTCTTTTTTATGATCACCTTCTATGCAAGGGCAAAATGCTTCTTATTAGGGATAAAAGATAAATAAGACATGATTTCTGCCATTGTATAGTTTAAAGTGTAAGAGAGAAGGTAAAACATATCAATATATATAATCTTTAATAGTATAAAACGATAATAATGTAAATGTTAGGGAATCCAGCAGGAAAAGAGATTGCTTTGGACTTTGGAAGCATTAGATATTGTTCACTTAAATATACCCTGTTTTTCTCATATACTTATTGGAGAACATCTAGAAAAAATTTAATAAAGGTAAGGTCACTATTTAAGAATATTGTTAAATGATTAACAGGTATTTCAGTGAGATAGAGGTTGCACTGTACCACGTAAAACATGCAAATTGAATTTTTTTCAATAAAAACAATTAGGCCAAACATTTTAGCAGTTAATGAATTAAACAATTTTCAATGTTTTTGTAATAATTACATGGGTACATAGTTGTTACTGGTATGAAGGAATTTGTTCCATTAATCATGGAATCTTAAAAATCTCAGACTTGTTAGGAACTTTAAAAGATTATATATTATGACATATTAAAAATGTGTCTTAAGAGTACAAAATGGAAGAGATAACCAACTTTGGATATCTTTAATGATATGACTGCCTTTTAGAAGTCATTGAAAAATTTCCTTTTTTTTTTTTTTTTGAGACAGGGTCTCTCTCTATCAGCCAGGCTGGGGAACACAGTGGTAGGATCTTGGCTCAATATAACCTCCACCTCCCAGGT
>NW_012107486.1:198257-242392 GCF_000951045.1 Mandrillus leucophaeus | reverse complement strand
ACTGCAACCTCCACCTCCCAGGTTCAAACAATTCTTCTGCCTCAGCCTCCTGAATAGCTGGGATTACAGGTGTGAACCACTGCACCTGGCCTGAATGTGCTGCGTTCTTTACATGTATTGTCTTTTGATATCTTCACAAAAAGTCTTCACAGTTAGAAACTACCATAATCTACATTTTAAAAATGAGGAAATTCAGGCACAGAGAGATTTAGTAACTTACCTAAAATTAGCCAGCTGAGGCCAGGTGTGGTGGCTCACTCCTGTAATTCCAACTCTTAGGGAGACTGAGGCAGGAGAATCACTTGAGGCAAGGAGTTTGAGAGCAGCCTGGGCAACAAAGCAAGACCCCATCTCTATTTAAAAAAAAAACACAAACAAAAAAATTAGCCAGGCACGGTGGTGTTGCATTATGGCTGTAACTTTCATAGTTTAAGGTGGGACAGGAAAACTAGCACAAGTTTTTTTTTCTTTCACAATTTCTTGGATAGAAGATTTGTTCTTACTGTTGATCTTAGTAACCTCAGCATACGATGTTTTTCTTTCCTTAAGTTGAGAACTTTTACCTTTTCACCTAAAGGAAGCAATTTATGGCTTTTCTTTGGCATACTGAATTGCCAATATCACTACTCTTGTACTTTGGGGCCATTATTAAGTAAAATAATGGTTACTTGAACACAAACATGGTACTGCAACAGTCGACAGTCGATCTGATAACCTTGAAAGGAACTAAGTGACTAATGGGCAAGTAGCATATACAGTGTGACTATACTGGCTAGACAAAAGGATGCTTTATGTTCTAGGTGGGATGGAGTGAGTTGGAGTGGAGGGCGTGAGATGGTGTGAAATTTCATCACACTGCCCAGAATGGTGCACAGTTTAAAACTTAGGAATGGTTTATTTCTGGAATTTTCCACTTAATATTTTGGATTGGCAGTGGGTAACTGAAACCATGGAAAGTGAAACTGGATAAAGGAGGGCTACTGTGTAAGTATACTATAATGATCAAAATGAGGAATTTTAACATTGATTTAGTATTGTCAAGTCTATAGTCCATATTCAAATTTATCGTTATAATGATAATGTTCTTAATAATGCCCTTCAAGGTTATTCTTCAAATGCTGGTCCATCTTCTAATGCAGGGTCATGCGTTGTATTTAATTGTCATGTATCTTTAGTCTCCTCTAATGGAGCAGTTTCTCAGCCATTTTTTTTCCTTTCTTGCCCATGATACTTTTGCAGATTACAGGCCAGTTGTTTTGTAGAATGTCCCTTATTTTGGGTTTGCCTGATGTTTCCTTATAATTACATTTAGATTATACATTTTTAGGAAGAATAGCACGCAGTTGTGTCCTCCTCAATACATCATACCAGGAGGTACATGATATCTGTTTGTCCCAATATTGGGATATTAACTTTGATCACTTGGGAAAGGTGATGTTTGCCAGACTTCTGTACTGTGAAGTTCCTATTTTTCCCTTTGTGATTAATGGGAAGTTAATTCCTTTTGTAATTAATTAATGAGTACTTTGTGGGGAGACAGTTTGAGACTATGTAAATATCCTTTTCCTAGTCAGATTTCACCCACTAGTTTTAATATTTGTGAATTATTTTTAACTCCATAATTTTGCCTTCATTTATTATTTAGCGTTCTACTGTAAGGATGGACTTTCCCTTTCTGCCCATTTATTCATTGTCGAGAACTTTCCTCCCATTTTTTAAATTTATTCATTGTCAAGAACTGTGAAAGATCTGAGATTTTACTCTACCTGGAAGCTGGTCAGTTAGCCTGTTACTGTTTCTTAGATGCTGGCAGAAAGCATAAGACTCTTGGGTCAGAGCCAAAAAACTTTATTATTCATGGCATCACAAACTGTATGAGCTTCATTTGGTTTGCATTGATTTTTTTGTGTTCCTCAAATCCCACAGGGATGACGCAGGTGGTCCTAGCTGGATTCTTACATATGCAGTGTATTGTGCTATAGGGAAGGAGCACTGAGCTATGGGGATTGACCACTTTTTTAGCAGGTGGAAGCAAACCTGATTGTTGTCAGGGGTTGGAGATACATTACCTCATCCCTGAAGATGGCTTCCTGCATACACAGGAAGAAATGGCCCAGGTAAAGAATGGTCAGGGCCTGGCCTATTGAGCAAGAATGTGTTGGGACACTCAGGGCTCATGGTAGATTGCCTCACTCAACATTCATGTATTTATATCAATTTAGACTCATAGATTTTTATTCAGTGGGATATAATCCATTAAGATCATTATTTTTTTGTCTACTGGGAGTACCTTCAAGATGGCTCCTGTATTTATATTGGTATAGACTCATGGATTTCTCTTTTATTCAGTGAGTTATAATTCATTAAAAGCATTTATTTGGCCACTTGGAGCTTTTTCAAGATGGCTTCTATGTCCTTTTTGATATGTCCCCATCATTGAGCATTTTCTTACTTCTTGGCACAAAACGTTTCAAGCAGTACTAGTTTCCTAGGGCTACTGTAATAAAGTGCCACAGATGAGTACTTTGTGGTTTAAAACAACAGAAAATTATTCTCTCACAGTTGTGGAGGCGTTGGAAAGAAGGTGTTAGCAGAGCCATGCTCCCTGTGAAGGTTGTAGGGAAGAATCATTCCTTGCCTCTTCCAGCTTATGGTGGCCGCGGGCATTGTTTGGCTTGTGGCAGCCTAGCTCCATTCTTAGCCTCTGTCTTCACATGGCCTTCTTCCCTATGTTTCTGTATCCAAATCTCCTTCTCCTTTTTCTAGTAGACACGTAGTAATTGAATTTAGGGCCCACCTTAATCCAGTATGACCTTATTTTAACTTACATCTGCAAAGATCCTGTTTCCAATTAAGGTCTTATTAACAGGTCCTTGGGATTAAGATTGGGGCATACCTTTTTGGGGGACACAATTCAACTCACTACACAGACTTACCTGGTGTTTGCCCTGCCCTATCCCTGGAATTGGCTGCTTCTCTTTAACTCTTTAGTAGAGAATAGTATTTAGAAACCAAAGTCTGGATGCTCGGGTATGTTCATTGCTACTGGAGTGTCATTGCTTCTAGGCCCTCTCATAAGACAGACCTAAAATTGCATATCCTCAAATATATGTATCTGTAGATACATCCACACTTTTTTTTTTTTTTTGAGGCAGAGTCTTGCTCTGTTGCCCAGGCTGGACAGATCTGCAGTGGTGCGATCTCGGCTCACTGCAACCTCCGCCTCCCGGGTTCAAGCAATTCTCTGCCTCAGCCTCCCAAGTAGCTGAGATTACAGGCACCCACCACCACGCCCAGCTAATTTTTGTATTTTTAGTAGAGACGGGGTTTCATCATGTTGGCCAGGCTGGTCTTGAACTCCTGACCTTGTGATCCACTTGCCTCAGCCTCCCAAAGTGCTGGGATTAAAGGCGTGAGCCACCGCACCCAGCCATACACACACACATTTGTATATACATGCATACATGCATATGTATGTATATGTATACATACATAGATACACATGTTGAACACACATTCATTTGGATCTGACACAGACATGTGTATACGTGTATTAATACTTATGTAACTCTCACGCATATATGTCCTGTATCAGTATTTATATATTTATCTACTTATATACTAAAAACCATAAGTTTATATTCATACCTGTAATTCCATCCCAATACTACAGGGTACATGCTAGCCTTCCCTCTTTCATATTTGTAACTCCTTTCTCCAACAGAACAACCCTGGCTCCCAGTATCCTCAATATAGTTACTCATTTGCTTAAGTCTAGAACATACAGAAAGTAGTTTCAGAATTTCTAACCTATACCACTGTGAAAAGAAAATTTACCAATAAAGTTCTCTATGGGAGTCTTTGGTTTTTGGCAAAATTTATGTATAGTGAAATGTACAAACATTAAGTGTGTAATCCAGTGAGTTTTGACAAATAATAAGGCAGTTTTGTAAAATCTTTGGTGAAATTGGAAAATAACCGCACCCCAGTCACCTTGTTTTTTTGACTACTACTTAATTGACTCAGTGATCACATGGAAGGGTAATATTTTCCTTAGTGTGAATGCCCTGAGCCATAAAGTAACCCTGTTCTGAAGTGGCTTCCTTGCTTGTAAATAAATAATGTTGACATGTAAAGCAGGACCACCAAACTGTAAGTCTTGAAGTAATTTTAATGTATTTTCCACTCTGGACAAAAAGATGTATTTTTTTTATCCCTGATAAATATTAATGGTTCTGGAAGAGGACATTTTCCAAATTAAAGAATTAGGTATTTTTTTTTCGTAATTCCCAGGTAGTATCTGATATTTTCCATAGCTCTTTGGAGAAGATTCTTGTTCCAAGATGCGTGGGTACTATTTCTTTTGAGTCCTGTTATACAAAAGCTTTTAAGTACTAATAGCAGAATGATTAAATTTGAGTGTATTTGGTATCTTACTCATATACATTAGGCAAAAACAAAAAAGCCCATAATGACATTAATGATCTGTCTCCAGATCTCACTGATTAAAAGATTAATAGTATGTATTTTGTATATATAATTAAAATTTATCCTTATCTATAATAGATTACTATTTTATATTGAACCAAATATAAAATGAGGCATTTTGTTCTCTTTTCTACCATATATTAAGGTGTTATTGATACCAGTCAGTCATTTATTTCACACATTAATTTTATACTTACTGCGTGCAAGTTGTAGTTCTAGGGACTGGGGATTTAGCACTGAACACAGCAGAACAACCCCTGCTCTTAGGAAGCTTACAGTCGGACAGAGATAAATAATAAAGTAAATATTATAGTAACTATTAATATTGTATTAGTAAATGTTGTGGTGTCTTAAAAAGTGATTAGTACTATGGAGGGAAAGCAGGGAAGAAGGATAGGGCACACAGGAGGTAGGGATACCTTCTTAATTTAAAATAAGATGGTCAGGGGAGGCTCACTGGAAAGGTAACATTGAGCATAAATTGAAATTAAGTGAAAGAATGAGCCATACGGGGGAAGAATATTCTGTATAGAGGAAACAGCCAGTGCAAGTCTCTAAAGCAGGATCATGCCTGATGTGCTCTAGAAACTGCAATGAGAACTGAATGTATATGAGAACGAGGGGTGGAGAAATAGAAAATGAAGCAGAGTTGGGTACATGGTAGAGCCTGCTGTAAGGATTGTGGCTTTTACTCTGAATGAGAAGCAAAATATACTGATTGTAAACTTGTAAAAAGACTTAGGTGTTCCTCCACATTGTCCACTAAATAATATTTTCATGAAAATAATAGAGGCTTATGGAAACAAAAATTCAGACAGTGTAGAAGAGTAGAAGATGAAACTTAAAACCAGTGCCTTGCCCCACACACTTACACACTCTTTCAGTCCCATTCCCTAGAAGTATCTTTTCACTTGTGACTGTTTCTGTAGTCCTGCAGAGCTACCTCCATAACACTGAGCTCTAAATTCTTCTTTTAAGAAAGGGTTTCTTTGAAAATGAAACGTTTGTCTGATAGATAGAAGAAGGTTAACTTAGTTTCTGCAATTCCACTTCTCTTTGTTCTCTACCTCTGTTTCTACTCGCATCTGGTAAAACCTTTCGTGACCGCCAGAGGGAGCAAAGTTCATTATAAATAAGATGCAGTTTTATTCTCGGGAATTTCTAGTGTTTTCTGTGTGTTCCTGTTAATACCTTGGTTCTCTCTCTTGCTTTTTTTTTTTTTTTTTAACTTCTTAGATCTTTAAAACTTTTATATTTACTGGGGATCTTATTATTAGCTTCATTTCTCTTCACCGCCCTGGCCTGATGATGTTTAGACTAGGATCCATTGTTATTTGTGTGTTGTCCGTGGAGATAAATAGCATAGATGAGAGAACTGACACCCTCCTTTCTGTAGTTCCAGCAGCCAAATAAGTGGTTGTCTAGCTGTCCAGTATCCATCTAGCCTTTTGCAAAATTTGCTGCTATTCATCTGTGGTTTTTGTAACATCATCTTAGTTATCTTTTACCTGTAACAATTATTGAAAGAGTAGATAAATTTTTACCTGTTGTTTATGCTTACCTGTGAAGGCAGTCATAACTTTTACAATTTATATTTTAAAAAATAACCAGACAGATTTGTTTATTTTTGACAAAAATTTACCTTTGACTTTTTTCTTGTTATTCATATCTAATTTTTGCTGACTATAAGGTGTTACATTGAGGTTCTCTAGCTGCCTTATGCTAGAGAATAATTCTTTAAGTTATATTTTCTCATGTATTAAAACTCTTATCTCAGAAAGAAATTCACCTGACTGTTGAACTTGATAGTACTCCATCTAGCCCATAGGCTCTTCAAGGCAAGGACCGTGTCAGATTCACCTTTGTGTTACTATTCACCACCTACAAAGTTCAACACAGGGCCATGCCATAGAGGGTACCTAGATTATTCTAATTTCCTTCTAATTCTCTTTTCCAGGGTAAATAACATGAATCCCTTACGTTTCTCTCTTAGAGTGTGTTTCCAACCTTCTTCTGGTTCTTCTTTTGTTTCTTCAAGTTCCAGGGCATAACTTATGCTCAGTATAAGGGGAATACTTTATTTAATTTAATTAGCATTTTTAGAGCGTATAGGTATGTAGGATACTATTAGCAATTCCTGAAAAAAGCTACCTGGGAATAAATAGAATACTCAGCATTTGTGGTTAAAGACTAACAGTGTTACTGAAGAGATTAAAATATACACAGGGAAAGTGAATTTTGAATCAAGATTTGAGTATAGTAAAGGCCACTTTTAAGGTAATAGAAATATTATAAAGCACAAAATCTGCATGATTAAGTATTTTTTTGCCCCAAGATTCAGCCTGTGTTGATGATTTTCAAAACTGTCTCTCCCCCTATCATTCTTGCAGTTTTAACCACAGCCTATATTGATTCTAAACTTATGTTTTAGCCCTGATCTTTTCTGTGATCCTGATCAGGGCTTAGGGTTTTTAGACCAGGGTCACAAAAAAAATAAAAAACAAGTGCCTTCATGGGCCAGGCCATTAACATAAATGAATGAAGTGGGTTTTGATTTATATAGAGAGAATCACGAAGCTGTGGTTTGCAGTGAAGTGCATGCCCTATTTAAAGAGGGGAATTGGACTTTAGCTCAAGCCAGTTATTGCCATGAATGCTCAGTAGTACCAGATCTGATATAAAATCTCGATTTCTTTTTTTTTTTGAGATGGAATCTCACTGTTGCCTAGGCTGGAGTACAGTGTTGCGATCTCGGCTCACTGCAGACTCTGCCTCCCAGGTTCCAGCGATTCTCCAGCTTCAGCCTCCTGGGTAGCTGGGACTACAGGCACATGCCACCACGCCCAGCTAATTTTTGTATTTTTAGTAGAGACGAGGCCTCACCATGTTGGCCAGGCCGGTCTCGAACTCTTGACCTCAAGTTGTCCGCCCACTTCAGTCTCCCAAAGTGCTAGGATTACAGGCATGAGCCACCGCACGCAGCCTGAAATCTCATTTTTTAAGTGACATCTTCTGATTTTTTTTTTTAAGTTAAACATAATGTGAGCCTAATCAAGTACTTCTACAAGCTCCATTTGGTTTGAAGAACTCTGCCTTTTTGGTTTTGAGTTTCATGTGCTGGAATACTTATTGAGCATTTCTGTTTAGTGTTGCATTGGCGCTTCCAACTCAACAGGTCTAAATAGAACTCATCAACTCTCTACCCGCTTTACCCTGGCCTTCAGATGCTTTCTTCTCCTTCATTGCTTATTTAATGGTACGGCCATATACTGAGTTCATTCAAGTGAGAAACCTAGCAGTGATCCCTGAGTCTCTTCTTACTGCTTTTTCTTAGTGACCTATTTAATTAGTTACCAAGTGTCACTAATTTTATCTTTTAAGTAATCTACATCTATCACTTTCTTTCTATCTCTACTGCCTGTCTTAATATATCATCATCTCTTGCCTGGGCTGTTGCAATGCCTCCTGTATTCTCCTTGTTTTGAGTGTGGTACCTCTCAATTCTGTCCTCCACATTGCTTCTGAATTGACTTATCTGAATGTATACCTGACCATGTTTTCCCCATTTAAAAGTGGTTCCCCTTTACTTACAGGCTAAATTAGCATGACATACAAAGTCCACCATAATCTGTTTTATATTCACACTTAAGTCCCACCTATTTATCTCTCTTCATCTTTTATTTTAGATTCCAGTACTATCAGACTGCTTGTATTTTCTGCTTGTGTTTTCTTTTTTTCTTTGGTTTTGAGACAGGGTCTGGCTCTATCACCCAGGCTGGAATACGGTGGTGCGATCTCTGCTCACTGCACCCTCTACCTCCCGGGTTCAAGCCATCTTTCCACCTCAGCCTCCTGAATACCTGGGACTACAGGTGCGTGTCACCACACCCAGCTAGTTTTTTGTATTTTTAGTAGAGATGGGGTTTCGCCATGTTGCATAGGCCAGCCTTGAACTTCTGTACTCAAGCAATCCACCCGCCTCAGCCTCAAAGTGCTGGGATTACAGGCGCACCTGCCAGACTGCTTGTATTTTCTTACAAATATGTGGGGTACCAGTGAAATTTTGTTACACGTATAGAGTGTGTACTGATCAAGTCAGGGCATTTAGGGTATCTGTACATTTTTGTCAAGTATAGTCCCACTACTCTGCTATCAAACATTGAATTTATTCCTTCTTTCTTACTGTATGTTTATACCCTTTAACCCACTTCTCCATTTTCCCCTCTTCCCCTGACTCGCCCCTCCCACTCTCTTTTAATTGTCTTTCCACTCTCTACCTCCATGTGATCAAATTTTTAGCTCATACATATAAATGAGAATGTGATTATTTGTCTTTTTGTGTCTAGCTTATTTCACTTAAGATAATGACCTCATGTTCCATCCATCCATGTTGCTGCAAATAACATTTCATTCTTTTTTATAGCTGTATAATATTTCATTGTGTATATATACCACATTTTATTTATCCGTTCATCTGTGATAGACATTTAGGTTGACTTGTTATCTTTGCTATTGTGAATAGTGCTGCAATAAGCATGCAAGTATTGATTTCTTTAGAGAAGAGGCTTTAAATGAGATTGATGAATATTTTGTTTGTTTTTAGAGACAAGATCTTGCTGTGTTGCCCAGGCTGGGTGCAGTGGTGCAATCCTAGCTCATTGCAGCCTCAAACTCCTGGGCTCAAGTGGTCTTCCCACCTTCGCCTCCCGAGTAGCTGGGACTTACAGGTGTGTGCCATCGCACCAGCTAATTTTCTTTTTCTTTTTCTTTGGTAGAGATGGGGTCTTGCTTATTGCCTGGGCGTGAGCCACTGTGCCCAGCTAAATGGATATTTGACATAGGCATTTCTCTAGCATAAACTTCTTTTTAAAAAAGGGATTTATAGACTGAGTGCAGTGGCTCATGCTTGTAATCTCAGCACTTTGGGAGGCCAAGGCGGGCAGATCATCTGAGGTCAGGAATTTGAAACCAGCCTGACCAACATGGTGAAACCCCGTCTCTACTAAAAATACAAAAATTAGCTGAGCATGGTGGCACTGTAATCCCAGCTACTTGGGAGGCTGAGGCAGGATAATTGCTTGAACCCGGGAGGCAGAGTTTGCAGTGAGCGGAGATGGTGCCATTGCACTCCAACCTGGGCGACAGAGCATGACTCCGTCTCAAACACAAAAAAAAAGAGATTTATAGAGCGGGAAAATTTTGCTTCAGGAACGAGGCAGAAAGTCCGAAATTCCTTGTCTAGATTATATTGTTCTAAGTATTATAAATCAAATTGTTGTTTAATTCAGTGGACTATAGAGGGCAGTGTTTCCCAGTTTAAAGTTGCTGTGATTTTTCTGTGAAACTAAATACACTTGAATTATGCTTATTTTGTGTGTTTCCCTAATAGACACACAATAAAAACTATAAGGTTAGAAATTATTTTTTAGCTGTACTTAATAAATAAAAATACATTTTAATGAAAAATTATAATAATTTCAATAAAGATAATCTTACTATCTTTATGTCCCAAAATGATGTACTTTTGGGATAATAGATTAGAACTAAAAATGACTTTGTTTTCCTATTCAATCCATGTAAGTTAAGAAAAATAAGCATCATATGGTGATCTAAATTCATTGGAAAATTTAGAGAAAATTAATATCCTGTGCAACTAAAATTTTCTTTTGCAAAAGAATTCTTTTTTTTTTAAGAGATGGAGTCTCACTATGTTGCCTAGGCTAGACCTCAACTCCTGGGCTCAAGTGATCCTTCTGCCTCATCCTTCCAAGTAGCTGAGACTACGGGTGCACACTGCCCTCCCCAGCTCGCGGAAGACTTTTTAAGACTTCTTATTTGTGCGTTAGAGCAGGATAAGCTTTTTGTAGATACAACAGTTACACATTTTAGTAGATTAATTGAATTATGATGTTAAAGCTATAGTTAAAAGAAATAATCTAGAAATAGTTTCTTTCCTGATTTTAATAAACCATTTCTGACTTATTTTAATAAAAATGTAACCTGTGTGTATTAGTTGGGAATTAAGAACTAGGACTGCATTTTATCTGTTTTTTGAATTATAAGGAGATTATTTTTTCTACTGAAAAAACATTTGTTCTAATAGTAAACTCTATTATGACATGTTTTGTTACTAGGAACAGAGATTGATTATATTTTGGGCCAAATTTATTAACCTCCATATAGAGGTAATTTTCAATACAGAAAAGCATGGTGTGTTAGTAAAAACATTTAATAGTCTATCCTACTGACTTTATAGAGAGTTATGCAATATTTAGGAACTGTAGGATTCTTAATGCTTATGTGTATGCTCTTATATATGTGTATGTGTTTGTCAGTGGTCCCTGTTTGTGGTTTAAAAATGTATAGCAGTCCTCCCTGATCTATAGTTTTGCTTTCTGAGGGGTTGCAGTCACCTGAGGTCAACGTTGTTCCAAAAATATTAAGTGGAAAATTCCAGAAGTAAACAATTCATAAGTTTTAAATTGCATGCTCTATTGTGATAAAATCTTTCCTGTCCCACTCCATACATCCCTTCATCAAGATGTATCATTACCTGTTTCTATATAGGAAAAAAAATAGTGTATATAGGGCTCTGTAGTGTCTACAGTTTCAGGCATCTACTAGGAGTCTTAGAATACATACCCCGTGGATAAGGGGGGATAATGTTATACAAAACATTATATTGTGTAATGTTTTGCTTAGCTTCAGAGGGGAACTGGTGAATAGATATATAATCTGATATATTCATGGGATATTTTCACATTTCTTCCATCCATGTACTCGAGTTTTTTAGTTTTCTTGTTTTCGTTTGTTTGTTTGAGACAGAGTCTCGCTCTGTTGCCCAGGCTGAGTGCAATGGCATGATCTCAGCTCACTGCAACCTCTGTCTCCCGGGTTCAAGCAATTCTCCTGCCTCAACCTCCCAAGTAGCTGGGATTACAGGAGTACGCCACCACACCTGGCTAATTTTTGTATTTTTCCTAGAGACGGGGTTTCACCATGTTGGCCAGACTGGTCTCAAACTCCCAACCTCTGGTGACCCACCCGCCTTGGCCTTCCAAAGTGCTGGGATTACAGGCGCCAGCCACTGTGCCTGGCTGAATTTTCTTGTTTTATTTGCCAATTGTACTTTTAAATTTTCTTTTGTGATATTTGTCAGTTGAGGAAAAGAAGCACTGTATTAGCCTGTATCTGTGCATAGGCAAAAACCTTTGAGTGACAACTTCATTCTTTTAAAAATAAAAAAAAAATTTAACCCATTTATGCCTAGTGTTCCATTTATTGGAATGCAAAGCTTGTGGGAGTTATTTACATCTTACTGCTCAAGGTCATTGCCAAGGTCTGATTTTTGAAAAAAAATTTCTTCAACCTCCAGCATAAATGAGTTAATGATATAACTTAAACAGAACTTGTGAATGCTTTTTGGCCTCACATTCCATCTTTAAATAACACGATAGTTTCGCATCAGATATCTCAAATGATTTTACCTGGGGATAAACTTCTAGTCTTTTCATTGATATTGGTGGGATTGGGTTGTATTGGAACCAGATTCAGATTTTGGTATGTGATAGTTGTTTGTTTTGCTATTTTCCCTAGCCATAATGTATACCTGAGTGCTTAGACATGATAAATGTTATCTTCTAGTTGTCCTGTTTTTCCTTGGGTTGAATTTTAATATGTTTGATAACAAACTTAGTGAAACTCTTAATAATCTGTGATGTTGATTTAAGTAAAAGGAAAAATGAAAAGTGCCCCACTAACTCTTTCTAGGTGTTATAGCATTTTCCATTATGTGGTAAACGTTAGGTCATTTTACTTTATTTTTTTTACACAAATGTTCATAGCAGCTTTATTTATAATAACCCCAAACTGGAAACCAAATTTCCATCAACAGGAGAATGGCTAAACAAATTATGATATATCTATACAATGGAATACTAAATAGGACCAGACTATTGGTATACATAACATGGTGGCTCATGCCTGTAATCCCAGCACTTTGGGAGGCCAGGATTGGGGGATTGCTTGAGCCTAAGAGTTCAAGACCAGCCTGGGCAATATAGCAAGACCTCATGTCTACAAAAAATTAAAAAAATTAGCTGAGTGTGGTGGTTTACACCTGTGGTCCCAGTTACTCAGGAGGTTGAGATGGGAGGATTGCTTGAGCCCAGGAGGTTGAGGCTATAGTGAACTGTGATCATGCCATGGCACTCCAGCCTGGGCCACAGAGTGGGACCCCATGTCAAAAATAAATAAATAAATAAACTTCTAGAAAATGCAAACCACAGTGACAGAAACCAGATCAGTGGTTGCCCAGGGATACGAAGTAGGAATAAACAATAGGGATTACAAAAGGGGCACAGGGAAACTTGCTGAGATGGTGGATATATATGTTCATCATCTTGACTGTGGCGGTGGTTTCACCAATATATGTCAAAACTCATCAAACTGTACAATTTAAATATGCACAGTTATTTGTCAATTATTTCTCATTTAGGCTGTTAAAATAGTGCCACCTTTCACTCTCAAAACTATCTCAGTTTGAAAGCTGGTAATAATTCTATTTCTTGATCTGGATGCTGGCTTAATGGATTTTTAAATCTGGGTGTTAATTTCATATTTATTCAGTTTGTGAAAATCCATTTAAAATATGTATATTTTTCTATATACATGTTAACTTTAACTCCTTTCCTCTCCACAAAAGCCTGAAAGAATTCCTGAAAGGGACATATAGAAAATGTCCCAATTGGACAGTAAATTACAGGGAGACAACACTGGATCATTTTAAATATAGATCCTGAAAGTCTGTTGATTTGGATTTGAAATCCAGTGAAAAAAGATAATTTTTTATTCTCCATTTATTTTAAAAATACACTGGTACAGAAGTAGGTGAAATTATATAACACAGACTTAATGAATGTATTATTTCTATTCTAATATACTTGGTAGCTAAAAAGTTTTTAGGTAAAAAGCCAGAAAGATTCTATTAGTCTCAAGCAGTCCTTTTAACAATCTGGTAAAGAAAATAATTCCCCTCTTACAGATGAGGAAGCTAAGGATCAGAGAGGTTAAGTAACCCAGCCCATAGCCAGAATGTCCAAAGGCGAAATTTCAGGTCTAGGCTTGCTTAACTTAGATACCTGAATTATTTTCTCCACATGACATTACACAACACATTTTAGAAGATTTTTTTTTAGCTTTATAGGTATATTTTATGTTTTATGTTTTATTTCTTTGAATATCAGCTATTTGGCCATATTTTATTGGAGCCTGGTGCTCTTTTCTAGGACTGCATACCCTTTTAAAAGCAAGTATGAATTTCAACTATATTTAAGCTAATCTAATATACCTCTCATTGTATAACTTTTTAAGGAGCAATATACTCCACATATGTTTCAGGATGGCTTAATAGCTTTCTGTGCTACCTTGACAAAATAGTGCTGTCTTTTCTTGTATTTCTCCCTGAATATAAGTGAATATTAGCAGAATTATGAATAAATTGGAAATTGTAAATGAATAGAAAAGTGGTCTTTAATTCAATAAGAATTGGTAGTCTTTGGAAATATTTTGAAATACTACTTTTAGATTTACAGGGAGGCAAAATCTCAACATGGAATGAATATTATAATTTTATAATTTAACCCTATTATATATAAAATTGGCTATGGGCTTGTGTATGTATATACATACATATGTTTTTTTTATATATATATGGGTATTAATATGGACATTACTTTTTAATACAAGTAAAAGATTATAAGAAATATTTTAATCAAGTGAATCCAGAACTTATTTTGGTGGTGGTGATAGTTTAATTTGTATGTTTATGTGTGTGTGTATATGTGCATATGTGTGGGTTTTATCTCTTTGTGCTACTGTTATGTACCATTCAGTATCAGTAACTATAGCAAAGGGAGTTTGATGGTATTAGTAAGAAATTAGACACATTAAAAACCTGAAAAACAGCAAAATTGTATATACATATATTACTGACTTGTATTCCAAACAATCCTATCTGTATTGCCTCAATTTTTTAAAATGCACGGACAATTTATCTCTTTTTACAGTTTTTAAAATTCTTAACATTTTGGAGTATTAAAATTTTGTATTACAAAGTTAGTTAGAGACATTTTAAAGTTGATTTCTCTCCCCACCGCCCTCCCCTCCACTCCTGCCAAATTTGACTCATGTGTAAAAGTTTTACATTTTGAGAGACTAAATGTTTAAAATATCTAATGTTTATACAATAGCTGATTAAATCATTTTTACCACTATCTTAATCTTTGTGCTTTTTCTAAATACAAATTTTTATAGTCCATGGAGCATTTCACTTGTATATGTTTTATTCTATGGAATTATTCTATGCTTTTGTTCAGTAGTATTCTACTAGATTCCTATACTTTCAAGTACTGTATAGTCTTTGTTTTCATATCTATTTGTGTTGTAAAACTAGGGGGTGACTATGTTAATTTGTCCCTTGAGATTCAGTTCAGCTAAGATTTATTGAGCCCTCTTCAGGCCGTATTACTTAGCATAAACTAATGCTGTATTCTTGCTGAAGTCTTGTAATAATAATAATGATTAATTATATGTCATCTTCTTAAATTTTTAAAGAATTAAAGTGCTTTAGAATGTGTTTTTCCTAGTAAACTCAAGATACCAAATTACTCAGCTTTTAGCTGCTTCTTTCTTTAGCATTCCTACTGATTAGTGTAACATGAAATCATCCAGTTCAATTACTGTATTATTGGACTATGACTTTGAAAACTGAATTAGATTTTATGAATTTTTTTATACTTATTGATGATATACACACCCACACCCCCCCCACACACAACCACCCAGCCTGCCTTTGTGTTTGTAGTGTCTTCCATGGAAATTTAAATTGGGGAAGTTTCTCTAGACCAACAGCTACCCTCTGGCTTTATCATCCAGAGTTTCCAGGAATGTTTGATGAAGTACTTTAACTATACCCTGAATCACAATGCTGTTGTCCTCTGATACTCTGAGCCATTCTTGTTTACCAGTAAAGTGTGCGCCATTCATTCATAGTATAATTTTTTGCCACACGTCACCCAAACATTACAAATCAACCTTGAATAGTGAAGTAATGGAAGGTTAACATATTTGGTACCCAAATGGGCCCAGCAGAGGATACCTTAACTTAAAGGAGGGATTTGACACTGTAGTGGGACTGAACAAGATAGAGCAAAGATATTTTGGAGCTCCTCAGGTCTGGCCTTGCCCTATACGTACCTACGTTCCTAAAATTTCAGCACATTAGAAATAATATTAAATGCATAACTTTAGTCATTAGAGATAGAAACATTTTTCTTTGTTTATAAATATCTGTGCATGCAAGTGTGGAAGATAGATTTTTGAGGAAACTCACTGGTATAAACCTCCGCTGAGGCAGAATACCATGTATCTTGAATAATTTGCTATACCAACCATACTTGGTTTTTGTTTGATCATTTTTATGCTTCAATCTGGAGTTTTAAACTTTATTACCTTATACCTATTAAGAAAGAGTAAAGTGCCAGTTTTCTTGATATGGTGTGGCTGTGTCCCCACCCAAATCTCACCTTGAATTGTATCTCCCAGAATTCCCATGTGCTGTGGGAGGAACCCAGGGGGAGGTAATTGAATCATGGGGGCTGGTCTTTACCATGCTATTCTCGTGATACTGAATAAGTCTCATGGGATCTGATGGGCTTATCAGGGGTATCTGCTTTTGCTTCTTCATTTTTCTCTTGCTGCCACTATGTAAGAAGTGCCTTTCACCCCCCGCCATGATTTTGAGGCCTCCCCAGCCATCTGGAACTGTAAGTCCAATTAAACCTCTTTTTCTTCCCAGTCTCTGATATGGTTTTATCAGCAGCATGAAAACAGACTAATTCATATCTCCTTCCAAGTTGACAGATAAACTTTTTTTTTTTTTTTCCTCTTCTTAGTAATCTCACTCTGTGTTGCCCAGACTGGAGTACAGTGGCACAATGATGTCTCACTGCAGCCTTGACCTCTCCAGGCTTGGATCCTCTCACCTCAGCCTCTCGAGTAGCTGGTACTACAGCCACATGCCACCATGCCTGGCTAATTTTTGCATTTTTTTGTAGAGATGTGGTTTTGCCCATGTTGTCCAGGTTGGTCTCGAACTCCTGGGCTCAAGAGATCTGCCCACCTCAGCCTCCCAAAGTGCTGGGTTTACAAGAGTGAGCCACTGCACCTGGCCAACAGATAAACTTTTAATTATTTGCATCACTTAGAAACAAGGAAATATCAATTGCAAAATGAACAGGAGAGCAAATTCTTAAGTTGCAAATTTCTATTTACATTATATTCACAGGTTAATAACAAAAAGTTCTGGCCGGGCGCGGTGGCTCAAGCCTGTAATCCCAGCACTTTGGGAGGCCGAGACAGGCGGATCACTAGGTCAGGAGATCGAGACCATCCTGGCTAACACGGTGAAACCCTGTCTCTACTTAAAAATACAAAAAACTAGCCGGGTGAGGTGGCGGGCGCCTGTAGTCCCAGCTACTCAGGAGGCTGAGACAGGAGAATGGCGTAAACCCGGGAGGCGGAGCTTGCAGTGAGCTGAGTTCCAGCCACTGCACTCCAGCCTGGGCTACAGAGCGAGACTCGTCTCAAAAAAAAAAAAAAAGTTCTGAAACTTTAGAAAACAGAATATTTTTCTTTAAGAGATGGATTTATTTCATCCAAGAAATTGAGCAGTTAATTATTTTTACCCATCTTCACACAGTGGCATTTGGTCTTAAATACCATTTTAATTATGTGCTTTAAAAAATGAATTCAGTTTAACTTTATTTAAAAAAATACTTTTTGTGAGCACAAGCAAAGTGACCCTTAATGCCTGGATATGATGAAATGTGGATGTAGCGCTTGTTGGTATGCAAATAGTTAAAACTGTGTTGTTGTCTTTTCCAGGGGTTTAGCAAACATTTTTCTGTATTCTAGAGTTCCTTGTCAACTGTGTGATCGTAGAATCATGGGAGGCTTAAGATCTTCTAGGCACTGTTTGAAATATTGTAATATATACCGTAGTTTAAGTATGTGCTCTTTTGCAGATAGCCCTCATTTCGTGCAGAGTTCTGTATTTAAATAACTCAGATCATTGCTATTCTAAGTAGTGCTTTTGCAGTCAAACATCTGAAAGGCGATTGACTTTTTTCCCATAACACCATAATTTATAAGAAAACATAAAATGAAAAGACTAGACCAAGATGATTCTGGTACATGGTTGTAATCTTAATATCAGTTTAGAAAGTAAAGACTAAGTCTGTTCAGAATAGACTGTTTAAAACAACTGATCAGCTGGAATTTCATATAACTTCTTTTCATCGTTCTTGTGGGGTTTTTTTGTTTTGTTTTTTGTTTTTGCTGTTTTTTATCTTTACATTTAAGTGTTGGGTGTCTTTGATTTTATGTCTTTTGAGAAATTTATGATCTTATGCTTTATTTATGACACTAGTCTCAGCTTAGGCAATTGATTGAAATACAATACAGGGAAATTTAGTATGCATTTTTTAACAGCTTAAATTGGAAAAATGAACCAACAATGTTAATGTGGAATTGTTTTGTAGCAAGATAAGAAGGGAACAATAGGTTAATTTCTTTCTATTTCTATTAATCTTTTATTGTTAAAATCGTATTCATTATATTTGACATAATTTGCTTTTGGAGATTAGTAGTGTATTATGCTTTAAAGTTGTGAAGGAAGATTGTAATTCATTGAAATTATATATGTAGAAAACAATTTGTAAACTGTAGAGTGCAATGCAAATATAAATTTTATATCAAATATGATACTTGACTGAGGCAAGTATTTTATTAATATGCTACCAAAAAATAAATGGGATGTAATGTTAGTGTTGCTGAGGATATTAGTGAATGATAACCTGCATATGGTAGGCTATGGTGAATAAATAACCAGGTTGAAATTACAGAGGAATTATTCAGAGGGAAACGTTAATACATTTCCGTTATGTGGCTGTACCATGGCAAACCTCGATTCTTATGGGATCGATTTAGTTGTCTAACTCATATTCCTTTAATTTAGAGTTGGAAAATTGTTTTCTTCATCTATATTGAATCTGTCAATTGCATGAATTAGATTTTTATTAACCAAGTTGAAAATGAATTCACTTTTTGAAAATGTTTTTGAAGGCCTGGATTTAAAACTCTGTAGAATTATTATATTGTTTTCAGGCTTACTATAGAGTATCCTCCCTCTAGAGGCAGTGGAATTTTATTTTCTTTACAAAGCATGTGAAGTACGACTTCTAGTTATTTGACACAATTTCTAGTTCAAGACCAAAAACATTGCTAACTTTACAGCTTTACTTCCAAAACTGCCAATGTTTGTTGGACTTTGAATTCTTGGAGTATGGCAAAGATGAAAAGGGGGAGAGTTAGGTAATGGGTTGACTTTTGCTTACAATGCAGAATCAAATCTGAAAAAACAATCAGGGTAATTCTTGACAGGTAAAAGGAGCCTGAGAGGAAAAAGAGAAGATGCTATTACAAGTTTGGTTCCGAATTTCTCAATATGTATCCTTTTGTGGAAAAGGACTATATATTGTTAAATATGGTTATCTTATGGTCAAAACCCTGTAGTAATAAAATAAATTTGAGCACTGGCAGTGCAGCTTGGTTGGTGTGTAGATAGAGGTGATGGCAGGCAGATGTTGTTCTGTGTGATACTGAAGCATTCTGGCCACAAGTTGAGCACATATGGAAAGCTGGGTGGAATTGCAAAGTTTTCTTAAATGTCAAAAGTTTCCCTAACCCTACAAAATGTAGTTGTGGAAACTAGGATAAGGCAGTTGTCATGTTTTTGCCTTGTCTTCCTCTGGTATCTGTGGAAAGAATAACCATCAAAGATTTTTATGGTGTTAAGCTAACTGATAGCCTTAAATATCTGATTTAGGGGTAACTTAAAGTAATTTTTGGAAATAGGGCAGAACTGAGATTAACAGTACCTTGTAGTTTATAGACTCATGGAAGGGTGAGAAATTTGTAAAAATAGTCTGTCTCCAGGGGAAATAACAAATGCCAATAAACAGAGAAAGATGTTCAACCTCACTAATAATCAAGAAATGTAAGATAAAATAGTATATACTACTTCTTATCTGACAAATTGAATTAGAAGGCTTGTTGGCAGAGCATGAGAAAATAAGCCCAGTCACGCATCTTTAGTGGAGTGTAAATTAGCAGCAGTCTTCTAGGATATAGTTTCTTTGCCTCCTTAAACCAGCGGCCTTCTTAGCCTCCTTTAGTGTGAGGACCTGCGTCAGCAGGACCTCCTATCCAGCCAAACTCATGGAGGCTTTGACTCCTACTGCTTCTGGACTCAGGAGATGGGGACAAATGTGGTAGAAGCTCTATCCTCAGTAATTGCTTGGAGGAATTAGGTAGCAAGCCCAGAAGTTCAAGAGGCAAACTTTGCCCAAGGATAGGCAGGAGATAGGAAAAGACTGGCAGATGATTCCTTTTTTCTTTCTTCCTTTTCTGCTGGTTCTGAGCTACATTGATCCATAGCCTGACTGGAAAACATCCTATGTGACCTAGGTCAGTCAAGCCAGTTTCATCTTTTGTTTGCTTTTCCTCCTCTTCTTCCACACCCCTGTTTTCCTCTCATCCTTCATATTCTGGGATTTTACTTTCCAAGAATTCCTTAGCTTGGGAGCTTTGCCTCAGGTTTTGTTCTTTAGGGCTAAGTACCTAACAATCCCGTTTTCGAGACTCTGAAAATATCTGCAGGTTTTGGAAGATATATGTACATGTTTACATTGTAGCATGGTTTGCTTTACTGAAAAATTAGAAACAATCTAAATGGATCTCAGTAGGGGAATGGTTAAATAATATACAATGAAATACTGTCCAGCAATAAAAATAATGATATGGAAAGTTGTTCTGGTGTATTAAGTGAGATAAAGTGCAGGCCAGTATGTTTAGATTGATCTCATTTTGGGAAATTAAGCCCTTTATTTTATTTTTTTAGAGATAGGATCTTGCTCTCACCCAGCTGTGGTGCAGTAGCGTGATCATAGCTCACTGCAGCCTCAAACTCCTGGGCTCAAGTGGTCCTCCTGCTTCAGCCTGCTGAGTAGCTAGGGACTACCAGCATATATCACAATGTTCAGCTAATTTATTTATTTATTCATTTATTTATTTATCTTTTCAGAGATGGAGTCTAACTATATTGCCCAGTTTGGTCTTGAATTCCTGGGCTCAAGTGATCCTCCCACCTCAACCTCCCAAAGTCCTGGGATTACAGGCATGAGCTACCATGCCTGGACTACTTTTCACTTTATATACTTCTATAAGATTAAATTTTTTTGCATGTTGAATATCGATAAAACAATGGAAAAAGAATTTGCTACATGCTTGGTGTGGTAGCATGTGTCTGTAGTCCCAGCTACTCGGAAGGCTGAGATGGGAGGATCACTTGAATACAGGAATTTTAGTGCAGCCTCGGAAACACAGTGATACCTTGGCTCTAAAAAAATAAAAGTTACAAAAAAGAATTTGCTACTTAAAGATATAGGCACTGAAATAATTATTAAAAATGGAGAACAAATATATTTAAGAGATAGAAAACTATACTAGAGTCCTTAGACTCTAGTGTTAATCTTTGGGGATCATATAGGAACTAAAATTTATTGTATATGTTTTTATAGGTACATATATACATATTTATATAGATATATATGGGTTTACTTTAAACTGGGGCATTATTCTAAGTACTTTATATGTATTATCTTATTTACTGGTCACAATAACTCTTTGAGGTAGGTGCTGTTATTCCTGTTTCACAGACAAGGAACCAAAGCCTAGAAAACTTTTTAAGAAAGAAAAAAACTGGCTGGGCGCGGTGGCTCACAGACAAGGAACCAAAGCCTAGAAAACTTTAAGAAAGAGAAAAACTGGCCGGGCGCGGTGGCTGAAGCCTGTAATCCCATCACTTTGGGAGGCTGAGACAGGCAGATCACGAGGTCAGGAGATCAAGACCATCCTGGCTAACACGGTGAAACCCCATCTCTACTAAAAAATACAAAGTAGCTGGACTACAGGCGAGGTGGCGGGCGCCTGTAGTCCCAGCTACTCGGGAAGCTGAGGCAGGAGAATGGCGTCAACCCGGGAGGCCGAGCTTGCAGTGAGCTGAGATCTGGCCACTGCACTCCAGCCTGGGAGACAGAGCGAGACTCCGTCTCAAAAAAAAAAAAAAAAAAAGAAAGAAAACAACAAAACCATGCCTGATGCTGTATATACTTAAAGTGACAGCACATAAAGTTTTTGACATTCATGAGCTATATAATGGACAGTTTGTGCATAGGCAAACTATCAAAGGTAAATTTTAATGAAGTTTATCATAATTGTTTTAATAATAAAACAAATTATTTAAAAAATATAAATACACCCAATAATAAGTCATTAATTTCATTCTGCAGCAAGTCAAAGAAACAAGCAAGTGTTGGAATGTGTCAAGGTCTTATTGCATGAACATTATAATCAAACTGCCAGACCACCTATCAAATAGTAAATATTAGTTTGGTGTAAAAGTAATAGGCAAAACCACAATTACTTTTGTACTAACCTAGTAACTATTTTAATAGAAATGTGGCCATAAATAGTCCCAGAAAATTCCTGTGACTATGTTATGTTTACATTTCAATTTTATGTTGTTGGTTTGTTGCTTTAACACTGAATATGATTAGAATAAAAATATGCTAATACTTTAATTTTATATTTTGAGTCAAAGCTTACTAAACTAAACCTTTACTCCCAAAATAGTATCTGAAGTAAATACATGCAGTTTACCCATTTTATTTATGTTTTCTTTTAAAAAATTTTTATTTTAAGTTTAGGGGTACATGTGAAGGTTTGTTACATTGATAAACACATACCACAGGGATTTGTCGTACATATTATTACATCACCCAGGTATTAAGCTCAATACCCAATAATTATCATTTCTGCTCCTCTCCCTCCTCCCGCCCTCACCCCTCAAGTAGACTCCAGTGTCTGTTGCTTCCTTCTTTGTGTTCGTAAGTTCTTATATAGTTCCCACTTATAAGTGAGAACATGGTATTTGGTTTTCTGTTCTGTGTGTGTTTGCTAAGGATAACAGCCTCCAGCTCTATCCATGTTCCCCTAAAAGGCATCTCATTCTTTTTAACAGCTCCATAATATTCCATGATGTATGTGTACTGCATTTTCCTTATCCAGTCTGTCATTGATGAGCATTTAGGTTAATTCCATGTCTTTGCTATTGTGAACAGTGCTGCAGTGAACATTTGCGTGCATGTGTCTTTGGGTAAATGCTTTATATCCCTCTGGGTATATACCCAGTAATGGGATTGCTGGGTTGAATGGTAGTTCTGATTTTAGCTCTTTGAGGAATTGCCATCCTGCTTTCCTCAATGGTTGGACTAATTTACACTTCCACCAACAGTGTATAAGGGTTTCCTTTTCTCTGAAACCTTGCCAGCATCTGATGTTTTTTTGAGTTTTTCATAATGGTCATGTTGACTGGTGTCAGATGGTATCTCATTGTGGATTTGATTTGCATTTCTCTAATGATCAGTGATGTTGAGCTTTTCTTCCATACTTCTTGGCCACATGTATGTCTTCTTTTGAAAAGTATCTGTTCATGTCCTTTGCCTACTTTTTAATGGGGTTGTTTTTTGCTTGTAAATCTGTTTAAGATGCTGGATATTAGAGCTTTGTCAGACGTATAGTTTTCAGATATTTTCTCCCATTCTGTAGATTGTCTGTTGATAGTTTCTTTTGCTGTGCAGAAGCTCTTAAGTTTAATTAGATCCCATTTGTCAATTTTTGCTTTTGTTGCAATTGCTTTTGGTTTCTTTGTCATGAAATCTTTGCCCATTTCTGTGTCCAGGATGGCATTACCAAGGTTGTTTTCCAGAGTTTTTATAGTTTTGGGTTTTACATTTAAGTCTTTATCCATCTTGAATTGATTTTTGTATATGATGTAAGGAAGGGGTTCGGCTTCAGTCTTCTCTATATGGCTAGTCAGTTATCCCAGCATCATTTATTGAATAGGGAGTCTTTTCCTCATTGCTTGTTTTTGTCAGCTTTGTCAAAGATCAGATGGTTGTAGATGTGAGGCCTTATTTCTGGGCTCTCTATTCAGTTCCATTGGTCTATATGCCTGCTTTTATACCAGTACCATGCTATATAGTTTGTAGTATAGTTTGAAGTTGGGTATTGTGATTTATCTGGCTTTTTTCTTTTTGCTTAGGATTGTCTTGGCTATTTGGGCCCCTTTTTGGGGGCCCAAAAAAATTTAAAATAATTTTTTTTAGTTCTGTGAAGAATGTCATAGGTAGTTTGATAGGAATAGCATTGAATCTGTAAATTGCTTTGGGTAGTGTAACCATTTTAATGATATTGATTCTTCCTGTCCATGAGCATGGGATGTTTTTTCATTTATTTGTGTCTGATTTTTTTGAGCAGTGTTTTGTAATTCTCATTGTAGAGATCTTTCACCTCCATGGTTAGCTGTTTCCTAGGTACTTTATTTATTTTTGTGACAATTGTGAATGGGATTGCCTTTCTGATTTGGCTCTTCATTTTGTTGGCAGTGGTGTATAGGAATGCTAGTGATTTTTGTACATTGATTTTGTATCCCGCAACTTTGCTGAAGTTGTTTATCAGCTGAAGGGCTTTGGGGCCGAGACTATGGGATTTTCTAGATATAGAATCATGTCATCTGCAAACAGAGATAGTTTGACTTCCTCTTGTCCTATTTGAATGCCCTTTCTTTTTCTTGCCTGATTGCTCTGGCTAGGACTTCCAATACTATGTTGAATAGAAGTGTCGATTTTCAAGGGAAGTGCATCCAGCTCTTGCTCATTTAGTATAATGTTGGCTGTGGGTTTGTCATAGGTGGCTCATACTACTTTGAGGTCTGTTTCTTCAACACCTAGTTTATTGAGAGTTTTTAACATGAAGGGATGTTGAGTTTTATCAAAATCCTTTTCTGCATCTATTGAGATAATACGGTTTTTTCTTTAGTTCTATTTATGTGATGAATCACATTTATGGATTTGCGTGTGTTGAACCAACGTTGCATGCCAGGGATGAAGCCGACTTGATCATGGTGGATAAGCTTTTTGATGTGCTGCTGAATTCAGTTTGCCAGTATTTTGTTGAGGATTTTGCACTGATGTTCATTGAGGATATTGGCCTGAAGTTTTCTTTTTTTGTTGTGTCTCTGCCAGGTTTTGATATCAGAATGATGTTGGCCTCATAGAATGAGTTAGGGAGGACTCTCTCCTTTTCAGTTTTTTGAAATAGTTTCAGTAGAAATGGCACCAGCTTTTCTTTGTACCTCTGATAGAATTCAGCTGTGAATCTGTCTGGTCTTGGGCTTTTTTTGGTTGATAGACTACTTAT
Organism: Mandrillus leucophaeus; assembly: GCF_000951045.1. Classification (NCBI taxonomy): domain Eukaryota; kingdom Metazoa; phylum Chordata; class Mammalia; order Primates; family Cercopithecidae; genus Mandrillus; species Mandrillus leucophaeus. The sequence goes on along the minus strand of NW_012107486.1, from coordinate 217,462 downwards.
TGCTACCTCAACTTCAGAGCTTGTTATTGGTCTATTCAATAATTCAGTATTACCTGGTTATTCAGTTTCTTCCTGGTCCATTCTTGGGAGAGTATATGTGTTCAGGAATTTATCCATTTCTTCTAGAGTTTGTAGTTTATATGCATACAGATGTTTGTAATATTCTCTGATGGTTTTTTGTATTTTTGTGGGGTCAGTAGTAATATCTCATTATTTCTGATTGTTTATTTGAATCTTTTTTCTTTTTTATTCTAGCTAGCGGTCTATTTTATTAATTTTTTCAAAAAACCAGCTTCTGGATTTGTTGATCTTTTGTATGAGTTTTCATCTCCCTATATCCTTCAGTTCAGCTCTGATTTTGGTTATTTCTTGACTTCTGCTAGCTTTGGGATTTGTTTGCTCTTGGTTCCCTATTTCTTTCAGTTGTTATGTTAGGTTGTTAACTTGAGATCTTTCTAACTTTTTAATGTGGGCATTTTAGTGCTATAAATTTCCCTCTTAATACTGCCTTAGCTGTGTCCCAGAGATTCTGGTACATTGTATCTTTGTTCTCATTAGTTTCAAAGGACTTCTTGATTTCTGCCTTAATTTTATTATTTACCCAGAAGTTATTCAGGAGCAGGTTATTTAATTTCCATGTAATTGTATGGTTTAGAGTGATTTTCTTAGTCTTGGGCTCTAATTTAGTTGTACTATGGTCCAAGAAACTGTTTGCTATGATTTCAGTTCTTTAGCATTTGCTGAGGAGTATTTTACTTCTGATTTTGTGACCAATTTTAGAGTAAGTGCCATGTAGCATTGAGAAGAATTCATATTCTGTTGTTCTGGGATGGAGAGGTCTGTAGATACCTATCAGGTTCATTTGATCCAGAGCTGAGTTCAGGGCCTGAATTTCTTTGTTAATTTTTCATCTCAGTGATCTATCTAATATTATTGTTGTGGTGTTAAAGTCTCCCACTATTACTGTGTGAGGGTCTAAGTCTCTTTAAAAGTCTCTAAAACCTTGCTTTATGAATCTGGGTGTTCCTGTGTTAGGTGCATATATATTTAGGATAATCAGCTCTTCTTGTTGAATTGAACCCCTTACCATTATGTAAAGCCCTTTATCTTTTGATCTTGATGATTTAAAGTCTATTGGAAACTAAGATTGTGACTCCTGTTCTTTTCTGTTTTCTATTTGCTTGGTAAATTTTCCTCCATCCCTTTATTTTGAACCTGTGTGAGTCATTGCATGTGAGATGAGTCTCTTGCAGACAGCATACCAGTGGGTCTTGGTTCTTTATCCAGCTTGCCACACTGTGTCTTTTAATTGAGGCATTTAGCCCATTTACTTTTTTTTTTTTTTTTTTTTTGAGACGGAGTCTCACTGTGTTGTCCAGGCTGGAGTGCCGTGGCATGATCTTGCGTCACTGCAACCTCTGCCTCCCAGGTTCAAGTGGGTCTCCTGCCTCAGCCTCCTGAGTAGCTGGGACTACAGGCCTGTGTTACCACGCCCGGCTAATTTTTATATTTTTAGTAGAGATGGGTTTTTACCGTGTTGGCCAGGCTGGTCTCACATTCCTGACCTCAAGTGATCCGCCTGCCTCAGCCTCCCAAAATACTGGGATTACAAGTGTGAGCCACCATGCCCAGCCTACCCCATTTACATTTAAGGTTAGTATTATGTGTGGATTTGATCCTGTCATCATGATGCTACCTGATTATTTTGCAGACTTGTTTTTGTGGTTACTTCATAGTGTCACTGGGCTATATACTTCAGTGTGTTTTTGTAGTGGCTGGTAGTGGTTTTTCCCTTTCATATTTCGTGCTTCCTTCAGGAGCTCCTGCAAGGCATGTCTGGTGGTAACGAAGTCCCTTAGCATTTACTTGTCTGAAAAGGATCTTATTTCTCCTTTGCTTATAAAGCTTAGTTTGGTTGGATATGAAATTCTAGGTTGGAATTACTTTTCTTTAAGAATGTTAAATATTGGCCTCAAATCTCTTCTGGCTTGCAGGGTTTCCATTGAGGGGTCCACTGCTAGTGTGATGGGCTTCCCTTTGTAGATTACCTGGCCTTTCTCTCTGGCTGCCTTTAAAATTTTTTTGTCATTTCAACCTTAGAGAATCTGATGATTATGTGTCTTGGAAATGATCTTCTCATGAAGTATCTTAATGGGGTTCTCTGCATTTCCTGATTTGAGTGTTGGTCTGTCTCGTAAGGTTGGGGAAGTTCTCATGGATGATATCCTGAAATATGTTTTCCAAATTGGTTCAGTTCTCCCTGGCTCTTTCAGGTACACCAGTCAGTCATAGATTTGGTCTTTTTATATAATCCCGTATTTCTCAGAGGTTTTGTTCATTACTTTTTAATTTTTTTCCTCTATTTTTGTCTGCTTTTCTTATTTCAGAAAGATAGTCTTCAAGCTGTGAAATTGTTTCCCCTACTTGGTCTATTCTGCTATTAATACTTGCAATTGTATTATTAAATTCTTGTATTGTGTTTTTCAGCTCTATCAGGTTGGTGATGTTCTTCCCTATCCTGGATATTTTGTTTGTCAGTTCCTACAATGTTCTATTATGGTTTTTAGCTTCCTTGCATTGAGTTAGAATGTGCTCATTTAGCTTAGTGGAGTTCATTTTTATCCATGTAGTGAGGTCTTTTTCTGTTGTTTCAGCCATGTCAGCCTCAGCCACATTCCAAACCCTTGCTGGAGCAGTGATGTTGTCATTTGGAGGAGAGAGGCCACTCTGGCTTTTTGAGTTTTCAGTGTTCTTGTGCTGATTCTTCCTCATATTTGTGGGCATACTACCTAAATCTTTGAGGTTGCTGACCTTTGGATGGGATTTTTGGTTTTTGTTGTTTTGTTTTTTAAGAGTCTGGCCACTTTTTCGTAGAGCTGCTGTGGTTTGTTAGGCATCCACTTCAGTCCGTAGTTGCCTCGGATTTTCCAGTACCTGGAGGTATCACCAATGAAGGCTGTGAAACAGCAAAGATGGCAGCTTGCCCCTTCCTCTGGGAGCTCCATCTCAGGGAGAGTACAGACCTGTTGTTGACCTGAGTGCACCTGTAGGAGTTAGCTGGAGACCCTGGTTGGGAGGTCTCACCCAGCCAGGAGGAATGGGATCAGGGACCTGCTTAAAGAAGTAGTCTAGCCCCACTTTCATAGAGCAGCCATGCTGTGCTGGGGTAAGGTTTCTACGACCTGTTGGGTTGGGCTCTCCAAAGCCTGGAGGCTGGAATGGCTAAGTTGCTAAAACAGCAAAGATGGCAGCCCACCCCATACCCTAGGAACTTTGTTCCAGGAAGTTTTCAAACTTCTGTCAGCCAGAGAACAATGGTGGGAGTGGCTTGAGGCCCCTGTTGGTAAGTCCCACCCAGTGAAGAGGAAAAGATCAGGGACCCTCTTGAAAAAGCAGTCTGGTAATGCTTTTATAGAGGAGCTGTGCTGTGCTGGGGTACCGCTTCCATCCCTGAATGGTTTGGACTCCCCTAAGCCCACAGGCTGGAACCAGTTTACCAGCTTTAAATGTTTTCTTGAGGTCATATGTGCTTGGTATTTTCCCATTGTAAAATTTAAGAGTATGTATCTAGATGTGTAACATTTTTTTCCCTGTATAAGCATAAATAGAATTTAGAAGAAGATGAATTTATGAATTAAATAACAAATTGACTTTAATTTTTTCTCATCTTCATGGAAATTGAGAAACTTGACATTTCACATATATTGCCAGAGACTACCAACAACTGTTAGTGAGAGCCCTTGTCCTAGTAAACAGACCCGTATACTTGGGACTGTAATTGTCACAAAGGCCCAGTTTTCTCATTTGCCTATCAGGATGTTCATTAGCTGTGTGTGAGTTGCAAGACCTAGCTAACTGGAGCTGAGTTTCCTTGGCTATGCTATAATTGAATATTTCAGTCTATGACTTTATGAACTGCTATTCCTATGCAAGGATATCTTTAACAAAACGGATCAGATATACTTAGGGGGGAATGTTGGTAAATAACACAGTAATTATAATTGTGGAGAAAGTGTGAAAAGAGTTAAATTATTGACCATGGTTTCAAATTTAGAAACATTAGGTGAACTGGAGCCAAATTACTAAAATATTAGAGATTTTTCTTGAATAACGGGAATATTTTAAGTTATCTGTTAGACTACCAGATTGTCTAATGAACCTACCATTTTCAGCATCTTATGAATAATTTTAGTGCTTTATAATATGAATTATTTTTAGTGTTTTACACTACTGAGATCTTGAAAAGATATCATTACTTTTATTAGAACTTTGAGGTTCTAATAAAACTTCGAATAAAACTTTCTAATAAAAACTTTAAAAAATTTGTTACATTCTAAGTGTGATTGTACTGCATATGGAGATAAACAAACAGTTTTATACTGGAACATATGCTTCTTTTTAAATAATGAAGATTAATAGGAAAATGACAAAGATTTTTTGCCAAACTTTTTAGGAATCATTATTTAAATCTAAGTTTTTAGTTCTTTGAAGATCCTTTGTAGTACTTCTCTTCCCAATATTATGAATCCAGACTTATCTCTTAACTTTACACACTGTAAATTTGATTGCCATTTGATATACCTTTTCATTGCCCCTCAACTGTGGTGGGTTTATTATGCCTTCTTTTTGTTTTAATTTAATTTAATGTAACTTAATTTAGGAGAGCTAAGTAATTAAACATGAGGCCAAAGTACGTAAGAAAGTGGCAGTCTTTTATTGCAAATATACACACACTCTCGGGCGAAGTTCTCTGGTCCTCAGGTGTGGGGGGCCAGGGAAGTTACCCCCGGCGCTCTCAGGTGATGTTCTCCGGTCCACAAATGCGGGGGCCGAAGAAGTCACACCGGCTCTGGCCGGCGGCGGACTTTTATGCCTGGGAGCTGGAAGGGGAGGAGTTCGGGGTGTGTGTGTAGGAGTGGCTTCTTGAATTTCGGTGTCCTCGGCTTGTCGTCATTCTGCGCATGCTGAGTTGATTTGGTTCTTTTCAAAAAAAATCTGTGAAGAAGAACCCGGAACCAACAGGGACTGCTCCATCTTGTTCACCTTCCTCCATCTTGTCCCTTTTCCTTCACCCAAACACTTTTAATTCATGCTGTTTTCTGAAATGCCTTTATTACTGTTCCTACCTATGGTTTTTTTTTTTAAGCCCTGGTTAATTCCTGTTTATTCCATGAAGCCTTCAGTCCCCACTACCTTCTCCCTTTCTGCAAATCAATCACATTTATTGTTTATGGCAAATATTTTAATATTTGATCTTATTTGTGTTATATTGTTTCTTATCTGTATTATATGGCAACATACCTAAATTCCTGGTTATACTAAATGTCTTGATAGCAGGTGCCTTGATTAATATCTTACAGTGATGAGCTCAGTGTTTAAGACAGTAGGTTCTTAAAAGTACTTATGCTGTTGAATTGAGTTGAACTGATATAGGTTATGCCCCATAATATGGCGTGTGTGCTTTTTGAATGTGGTCCTAACAGTTACGTACATTTTTCATTGTCTTTTTGAAAACATTCCAGTTGCTGAATCATGCTTATCTATTGAAGGACTATTTTGAGCCATGCTGTAGGAAAGATGTATTAGGATTGTATTATCAACATTGGTAAAAAGTTAATTTTTGGCCGGGAATGGTGGCTCACACCTGTAATCCCAGCTCCTCAGGAGGCTGAGACAGGAGAATCACTTGAACCTGGGAGGTGAAGGTTGCAGTGAGCTGAGATCGCGCCATTGTACTTCAGGCCGGTGACAAGAGCAAAACTCCGTCTCAAAAAAAAAAAAAAAGTTTTTGTGGTACAGTAGACTTTTTTGCAATAATGCATTTAGTGTTTATATATGCCTATATGTCTTTATATTTTATTGTGTGAAAATTCTCTGATTTCCTCTATTAATTTTGCTTTCCTCAAAAGAACTCACTCATTCTGATTCATGCTAGCCTCTTGCTCTCCTTAAATGGTTGTAATTTTTCTCTGCCCATTGATTGTAAGATTCCTTAGCACTAGGTCTGGCTTTTGAGGTTTTTTGAGCAGAACTCAGGTCTGACAGGTTAAGTGAGATCTAATTTTTTCCTAGTCTTGTAGGTTAGAGATCCCTACTGAGACGAGATGGAGTAAGAGAGATGTTTCTCTCTTTAGGACTATCCAGGTGAATGCTGAGTGAAGGTAGGTCACTCTGCAACAAGGAGATTGAGGACAGTTCAGCCTACCAGGATAGTTTGGGACTGCCAGAGTAAGCAGGATTCACCATATGTAGAAATTATATGTAGCATGTAGCAGATGTGGCCTCTCTCTGCTTGCTAAGGAACTCTACCATCCCCAGGCAGTTGGGCCCCTTTGAAAGTTCAGGTTTTACTGCCTGAGTAAATTTCTGTTCTCACCTTTGGGCCCGTGGATCTCTTGCCCCTACATGCTCTCCTTTAGGTATGCCTGTAATTCCATCTGGGCTTGTTTCAGTTTTTGATATAACATACTGGGGAGAGGGAGCCAAGGGTATGTGTTTACTTCTTCCTATTATTGTTTTTAGGAAAAGTTTGCTGTTTATACTGTCTTTCTGCGGTTTCTAGGTTTGCCAGGCTTTTTAGTCAATATAGTTTTTTAAGTACTTGTTGTAGTGTAATGTTATAAAATATATTTATTTGATCTCTTGCTAAAGATGAATTAGTGGGAGACCCTGTCTCTACAAAAAAATTAAAAAATAGCCAGGCATGGTGGCACACGCCTATAGTCCCAGCTACTTGGGAAAGTGAGGCAGGAGGATCACTTGAGCCCGGGAGGCTGAGGCTGAGGCTGCAGTGAGCCCTGATCATGCCACTGTACTCCAACCTGGGCAACGGAGCGAGACTAAAAAAAAAAAAAAAAAAGAAAAGCTTTTAACGATCAACATTTAGTCACATTCATTGTGTGAATTTTTCTGATATTCTTCATAACTAATTGGAAAGTATAGGTGGAAATACCTTTCAGAATTGCATGTTTGTTTTTACTGTTTCGTGATGTATCAGTCTCATCAAATAAATGTTCTGTGTGCCTATAACTATCGTGTTTATACTTTTCATGTGCTTTCTTAGGGTGGAATTCCTTGACCAGTGGCAACCTAGGTGAAGTTTGCTATGGATCATCTTTGAGCTGATCCTCAATAGTATTGAGCTGATCGTCAATAAAATACCAGAGCAATTACTGTACCCACATTAATGGTCTTCTAATCTCCAACCTTGCATGTAATTGCTACTGTGATGTACAGTTACTGTCTGCCCAAGTTTCTTTCCCTGGGGACACTTGTGCCATGCCTTGATACAGAGTTAGAAAATGAAAAGACAGTTTTTGAAACTTTATGAGGGTTTGGCTTCTAAATCTGTCTACTTTGAAAATTTAAAACTATAAAATTAAAACACTTTTTTTTTTTTTGAGACGGAGTCTCGCTCCGTTGCCTAGGCTGTAGTGCAGTGGTACAATCTCAGCTCACTGCAACCTCCGCCTCCCAGGTTCACGTGATTCCCCTGCCTCAGCCTCCTGAGTAGCTGGGACTACAGGCATGCGTCACCACGTCCAGTTACTTTTTTGTATTTTTAGTAGCGGTAGGATTTCACCATGTTGGCCAGGCTGGTCTCGAACTCCCGACTGCAGGTGATCGCCCGCCTTGGCCTCACCTTTTTTATTTTTTGTAGGACTGACCCGAAAAAGTCTGACAATAATAAAAGATAACAGGCTGGGTGCGGTGGCTCACACCTGTAATCCCAGCACTTTGGGAGGCCATGGCGGGCGGATCACAAGGTCAGGAGATCAAGACCATCCTGGCTAACACAGTGAAACCCCGTCTCTACTAAAAAATAGAAAAAAATTAGCCAGGCGTGGTGGTGGGCGCCTGTAGTCCCAGCTACTTGGGAGGCTGAGGCAGGAGAATGGCGTGAACGTGGGATGCGGAGCTTGCAGTGAGCCAAGATCATGCCACTCACTCTAGCCTGGGCAACAGAGTGAGACTCCATCTCAAAAAAAAAAAAAAAAAAGAAAAAACAAGATAACAAAAAAGATTTGAAGGTTCATTGATTGTAATTATATTTCTGAAGAATTAATTATGAATACATTTCCTTTTTGGATTAGGACCATATTGGCTGCAGTTCAAAAAACGTAATTCTAAGATGGTGTTATTTTTTAAAAAGTGTATATATAGTTGATTCCCCCTGCATACTTTTGAATTAATTCAATTTTATGGTTGTGGTAATAGGACAAGATTGTAATCTAGTGTTTCTGGATTGGGGATTACCTATTAAAGTAATGCCTTCTTTAATGGAGATTTAGAGAATGAATTTGTCTACACGGTGAATTTTTCAGCAAATCAAACCTACCTTTTCAAATATCTAAACTTTTTTTCATTTTTAGGTAATCACTCTTTGTAATACGATAATACATTTCCTAGTTGTTTTTTTTTTTTAATTCTTTAAGTTCTGGGATACATGTGCAGAACGTGCAGGTTTGTTACATAGGTGTATACATGTATACATGTGCCATAGTGATTTGCTGCACCCATCAATCCATCATCTACATTAGGTGTTTCTTCTAATGCTATTCCTCCCCCTGCCCCCCCCACACCACAACAGGCCCCTGTGTGTGATGTTCCCCTCCCTGTGTCCTTGTGTTCTCATTGTTCAACTCCCACTTATGAATGAGGACATGTGGCGTTTGGTTTTCTGTTCCTATGTTAGTTTGCTGAGAATGATGGTTTCTAGCTTCGTCCATGTCCCTGCAAAGAACATGAACTCATCCTTTTTTATGGCTGCATAGTATTCCATGGTGTGTATGTGCCACATTTTCTTAATCCAATCTATCATTGATGGGCATTTGGGTTGGTTCCAAGTCTTTGCTATTGTGAATAGTGCCTCAGTAAACATACGTGTACATGTGTCTTTATAGTAGAATGATTTATAATCCTTTGGGTATATACCCAGTAAAGAGATTGCTGGGTCAAATGGTATTTCTGGTTCTAGATCCTGGAGGAATTGCCATACTGTCTTCCATAATGGTTGAACTAATGTATACTCCCACCAACAGTGTAAAAGTGTTCCTGTTTCTCCACGTCCTCTCCAGCATCTGTTGTTTCTTGACTTTTTAATGATTGCCATTCTAACTGGTGTGAGATGGTATCTCATTGTGGTTTTGATTTGCATTTCTCTAATGACCAGTGATGATGAGCTTTTTTTCATATGTTTGTTGGCCACATAAATGTCTTCTTTTGAGAAGTGTCTGTTCATATTCTTCACCCACTTTTTGATGTTTTTTTTTTTCTTGTAAATTTGTTCAGGTTCCTTGTAGATTCTGGATGTTTGCCCTTTGTCAGATGGATAGATTGCAAAAATTTTCTCCCATTTTGTAGATGGCCTGTTCACTCTGATGATAGTTTATTTTGCTGTGCAGAAGCTCTGTAGTTTAATTATATCCCACTTGTCAATTTTGGCTTTTGTTGCCATTGCTTTTGGTGTTTTAGTCATAAAGTCTTTGCCCATGCCTATGTCCTGAGTAGTATTGGCTAGGTTTTCTTCTAGGGTTTTTATAGTTTTAGGTCTTATGTTTGTCTTTAATCCATCTTGGGTGAATTTTTGTATAAGGTGTAAGGAAGGGGTCCAGTTTCAGTTTTCTGCATATGGCTAGCCAGTTTTCCCAATACCATTTATTAAATGGGGAATCCTTTCCCCATTGCTTGTTTTTGTCAGGTTTGTCAAAGATCAGATGGCTGTAGATATGTGGTGTTATTTCTGAGGCATCTGTTGTGTTCCTTTGGTCTGTATATCTGTTTTGGTACCAGTACCATGCTGTTTTGGTTACTGTAGCCTTGTAGTATAGTTTTAAGTCAGGTAGCGTGATGCCTCCAGCTTTGTTCTTTTTTCTTAGGATTGTCTTGGCTATACGGGCTCTTTTTTAGTTCCATATGAAATTTTAGGTAGTTTTTTCTAATTCTTTGAAGAAAGTCAGTGGTAGCTTGATGGGGATAGCATTGAATCTATAAATTACTTTTCACAACATTGATTCTTCCTATCCATGAGCATGGAATGTTTTTCTATTTGTTTATGCCCTCTTTTATTTCCTTGAGCAGTGGTTTGTAGTTCTCCTTGAAGTGGTCTTTCACATCCCTTATAAGTTGGATTCCTAGGTATTTTATTCTCTTCGTAGCAATTGTGAATGGGAGTTCACTCATGATTTAGCTCTCTATTATTGGTGTATAGGAATGCTTGTGATTTTTGCACATTGAGTTTTTATCCTGAGACTTTGCCGAAGTTGCTTATGAGTTTAAGGAGTTTTGGGGCTGAGGTGATGGGATTTTCTAAATATACAATCATGCCATCTGTAAACAGAGACAATTTGACTTCCTTTCTTCCTATTTGAATACCTTTTATTTCTTTCTCTTGCCTGATTGCCCTGGCCAGAACTTCCAGTACTATGTTGAATAGGAGTGGTGAGAGAGGGCATCCTTGTCTCGTACCAGTTTTCAAAGGGAATGCTTCCAGCTTTTGCCCATTCAGTATGATATTGACTGTGGGTTTGTAATAAATAGCTCTTACTATTTTGAGATACGTTCCATCAATACCTAGTTTATTGAGAGTTTTTAGCATGAAAGGGTGTTAAATTTTATTGAAGGCCTTTTTTTGCATCTGTTGAGATAATCATGTGGTTTTTGTCATTTGTTCTGTTTATGTGATGAAATGTATTTATTGATTTGTGTATGTTGAACCAGCCTTGCATCCCAAGGATGAAGCCAACTTGATCGTGCTGGATAAGCTTTTTGATGTGCTGCTGGATTTGGTTTGCTAATATTTTATTGAGGATTTTTGCATCAATGTTCATCAGGGATATTGGCCTGAAATTTTCTTTTTTTGTTGTGTCTCTGCAAGGTTTTGGTATCAGGATGATGCTGGCCTCATAAAATGAGTTACGGAGGTTTCCCTCTTTTTCTGTTGTTTGGAATAGTTTCAGAAGGAGTGGTACCAGCTCCTGTTTGTACCTCTGGTAGATTTCGGCTGTGAATCTGTCTGGTTCTGGGCTTTTTTTGGTTGGTAGGCTATTAATTACTGCCTCAATTTCAGAACTTGTTATTGGTCTATTCAGGGATTCAACTTTTTCCTGATTTAGTCTTGGGAGGAGGGTGTATGTGTCCAGGAATTTATCCATTTCTTGTAGATTTTCTAGTTTATTTGCATAGAGGTGTTTATAGTATTCTCTGATAGTAGCTTGTAGTTCTGTGGGATCAGTGGTGATACCCCCTTTATCATTTTTTATTGTGTCTATTTGATTCTTCTCTCTTTTCTTCTTTATTAGTCTCGCTAGCAGTCTATTTTGTTAATCTTTTCAAAAAACCAGCTCCTGTATTCATTTATTTTTTTTTTGAAGGATTTTTCATGTCTCTATCTCCTTCAGTTCTGCTCTGATCTTATTTCTTGTCTTCTGCTAGCTTTTGAATTTCTTTGCTCTTGCTTCTCTAGTTGTTTTATTATTATTACTATTATTAATTTTTTTTGAGATGGAGTCTCTGTTGCCCAGGCTGGAGTGGAGTGGCATTATCTCGGCTCACCACAACCTCTGTCCCCTGAGTTCAAGTGATTCTTCTGCCTCAGCTTCCTGAGTAGCTGCGACTACTGGCACGTGCCACCATGCCCAGCTAATTTTTGTATTTTTAGTAGAGATGTGGTTTCCCTATGTTGGCCAGGCTGATTTCAGTCTCCTGACCTCGTGATCCGCCCACGTCGGCCTCCCAAAGTGCTAGGATTACAGGTCTGAGCCACCCACGTAGTTGTTTTAATTGTGATGTTAGGGTGTCGATTTTAGATCTTTTCCGCTTTCTCCTGTGGGCATTTAGTGCTATAAATTTCCCTCTAAACACTGCTTTATCTGTGTCCTAGTGATTCTGGTACGTTGTGTCTTTGTCCTCATTGGTTTCAAAGAACTTATTTATTTCTGCCTTAATTTCATTATTTACACAGTAGTCATTCAGGAGCAGGTTGTTCAGATAGAAATGATCCCTGAAAGTATAGTCTTTCCTAGTTTCTTTAAATGTAGTTTACTGAACACATTTTTTCATTTTTCTCTGCTTTTTAAATTGACACATTAAAATTCACCCACTATGTTCTCCCATTTAAGTGTACAATTCAGTGGTTTTTAGTATATTCATGAAGTTGTACAACCATCATTACAATTCATCTTAGAATATTTTCATCCCTTCAAAAAGAAACTCCATACCCTTTAGCTCTTAGTTTCAATCTCCTCATTTCCCTCAGCCCTAAGCAACCATTAATGTAGTTTCTCTTTCTATAGATTTGCCTATTCTGGTTTCAAATGAAATAATATAACATGCAGTCTTTTATGACTGACTTTTTTTTATTAGTATGTTTTCAGGGTATTCTTTCACATTGTAGCGTGTGTCAATACTTCATTCCTTTTTATGGATGAATAATATTCTATTGTATGGATATGCCACATTTTGTTCATCTTTTTTTGGACATTTGGGTTCTTTCCACCTTTTGGCTATTTTGAATAATGTTGCTGTGAACATTTGTGTGCAAGTTTTTGTGTGTACATACATCTTTATTTCTAATGGACATATATCCAGGAGCAGAATTGCTGGATCAAATGGTAATTCTGTGTTTAACTTTGAAGAACCTTTGGACTGTCTTCTAAAATGGCTACAACGTTTTACAGTCCTGTCAACAGTGTATGAGGGTTCTAATTTGTTTTCTATCTTTTTGATTATAGCCATCCTAGTGGGTGTGAAGTGGTATCTTACTGTGATTTCTATTCACATTTCCCTGATGAGTGATGATATTGACCACCTTTTAATGTACACATTGACCGTTTGTGTATCTTTTTTAAGTTATATTTCTCTTTCTTCTCTTGTTGTAAGCTTGTAATCTCATTATTAGAATGAATTTGTTGGTTATTTAGACTAATTTTCTTTCTCTAGATTATTCTAGCATACAATCTTTTAGCTTCTATTGGAAGAGTCCTAATGATGGGGAATTTACTATTTGTGAAGAAATTGACCCAATTTTTGAAGAACTCCAGTTGTTAGAAGCTTCTTTTTATATTAAGCCAAAATTTATTTCGCTGTTTTGGTACTGTTATTGTTTTCTAATCTGTTATATTTTTGCTTTTTAGGCCCACATAGACTATGTTCGATTCTTTACATAAGAGTCTTTCAGAAGTTTTTTGTTTGTTTGTTTGTTTGTTTGTTTTGTTTTTTTTTTTTGAGTCTCATTCTGTTGCCCTGGCTGGTGTGCAGTGGCACAGTCTCGGCTCACTGCAAGCTCTGCCTCCTGGGTTCACACCATTCTCCTGCCTCAGCCTCCCAAGTAGCTAGGACTACAGGTGCCCGCCCACCAGGCCGGCTAATTTTTTTCTATTTTTTAGTAGAGACGGGGTTTCACCGTGTTAGCCAGCCAGGATGGTCTCGATCTCCTGACCTTGTGATCTACCCACTTTGGCCTCCCAAAGTGCTGGGATTACAGGCGTGGGCCACCGCGCCCAGCCGAGTCTTTCAAAAGTTTTACGACAGCTTTTAAGTCTCCTCATCTTCAGGCCAAATTTTTATAATTTCTAAAATTGTCCTTCATCTTCTTCATCATCAAGTCCCACTACTTTCCCAGTCATTCTTGTGTGAACAAATTTCAGTTTCTCAACACCTCTTTTAGAGTATGGCCTTTGCAATTGAACAGACTATTTTAGGTGTAGTGTGACTACTGCCGAATAGAAGTTTTCTCTCTTTAGAACACTATGCTTGCACTGATTGTGGCTTAAAATTACCTTAACACTTCTTGCAACCACATTACAATGTTAATTCTTCTTTAACTTTCAGTGAACTAAAATCCTGTCTTTTTTGTGCATTCTGTTATGCAATGTGTGTTCTGTATTAAGTTCAGCACTTATGTGTACCCATATTAAATTTCATTTTATCCAACATCTTATTCCCACATTTAAGACTTTTGGGGTGGGGGGATTCTGAATGTGACATCTAGTGTGTGAACTGTCTTTCATTGACCCTGTCATCAGGAAATTAGATTAGCATGCTTTTTTTTAAGTTTTTTTTTTTTTTTTAAATTTAAGTTCTAGGGTACATGTGCACAACATGCAGGTTTGTTACATAGGTATACATGTGCCTTGTTGGTTTGCTGCACCCATTAACTTGTCATTTACATTAGGTATTTCTCCTAATGCTATCTCTCCTCCTCTCCCCCACCCCATGACAGGCCCCTGTGTTTGATGTTCCCCGCCCTGTGTCCAAGTGTTCTCATTGTTCAATTCCCACCTATGAGTGAGAACATGCAGTGTTTGGTTTTCTGTCCTTGTGATGATGGTTTCCAGCTTCATTCATGTCCCTACAAAGGCCATGAACTCATCCTTTCTTATGGCTGCATAGTATTCCATGGTGTATATGTGCCACATTTTCTTAATCTATCATTGATGAACATTTGGGTTGGTTCTAAGTTTTTCCTATTGTGAATAGTGCCGCAGTAAGCATACGTGTGCATGTGTCTTTATAGTAGCAGATTAGCATGATTTTTTGTACCTTGAGTCAACCATTAATGAAGGTGGTCTATAGAACAGTGTCAGAGACTGACGTTGCCACTAGAAACTTTAGTGATTGATATGGATCCATTTATACATGCCTTTCGCTAAGGCACTCAGTAATAATAAAAATAATCATTAGGTTACATACAGCATTCTTACTATGTGCCGTGCACTGTGCTAAGTATGTGAGATACATTATTCTATTTAGTCCTCACCATGACTCTATAAAGCAGATACTATAATTATCTGCATTTTCTGCATAAGAAAACCAAACCTTAGGAATTTGTTCTTAAGTTAACAGCTAATAAGTGGCAGAGGCGGGTTTGAACACAATCTGTCTTATTCTAAAATTCATTCTTAAACTTTACTTTCATATGAAAACCCACCTTATTTGAAGTTATGCCTTATTTTTCTTATCCATTTATTCATACATTAAGCAAATAATTATTAAGTTCTTACCATGTGCCAGGCACTGTTCTATCTCTAGGATACATCAATGAGCAAAAGCAGACATTTCTTACCCTTATGGAGCTTATTCTACCACTGGAAGTTTTGGGAGATTGTGAGCGTAGAATGAAGGGGTATTATTGGTTTATAATTTTAAATAGGGTGACTAGCGTAGGCGTATTGAGAGGATAAACATTTGAATAAGCACTTTAAATTGGCAAGGGAATGAATTACTCAGATAACTGGAAGAAAAGATTCCTGTTCATTCCTCCTTGAAGTTATTCTGCAATGTTTAAAAGGCCAGAGATAGTTCCTTAAGATGCCTTTTGGTTATTGTAGGGACTCTAAAATATACTGTCTGAGAAAATTATTTATCTCTTCATGTCGTACATATTGCATCCTTGAGATAAAATGTTATTAGCTTATATCTAAATAAGAGGGAAAAACTTCTTACAAGCTAAGGAAAGTTTTATTTTGAACCTCTCTTTCCCATTTGAGAACTTCTTGTTCGATGAAATAAGAACACATTTCTCCTTTTTTCAAGTGAGGAGCCGGAGAATCCATGAAAAGAATATTTCTGGTTATTTGTCCTCAGTAAGTTTCTTCTTGAATAGTTTGGAATTCCCTAGAGGACGTAATGTGTTGAGTCCATTTCGAGAAGCTATAAAAAGAAAAAAAGTCGGCCAGGCGCGGTGGCTCACGCCTGTAATCCCAGCACTTTGGGAGGCTGAGGCAGGTGGATCACAAGGTCAGGAGATTGAGACCATCCTGGCTAACATGGTGAAACCCCGTCTCTACTAAAAAATATACAAAAAACTAGCCGGGCGAGGTGGCGGGCGCCTGTAGTCCCAGCTACTCGGGAGGCTGAGGCAGGAGAATGGCGTGAACCCAGGAGGCAGAGCTTACAGTGAGCTGAGGTCCGGCCACTGCACTCCAGCCTGGGTGACAGAGTGAGACTCCGTCTCAAAAAAAAAAAAAAGAAAAAAAGTCTAATTTAAAGGAAATAGAAGGAATTATAAAGATAAGAAGAAAAGCCAATGAAATAGTTAACAAATGTATACTGGAGAAAAATCATCAAAGCTGAAAGTTGATTATTTGAAAAGATTAGTAAAATCCTAGCAAGATCAATAAAGAAGAGAAAAAAAGACAAACCAATATCAAGAATGAAAAAGGGACATCACCATGTATCTTAAAGAATCAAAAAAATTAGTAAGTAGATCTGATGACTAGCTTTAGCCAAGTAAATGGATTATTTGGAAGAAATGGAATATTTTCTCAAAAAAATACAATTTGCCAAAGCTGACAGAATAGGAAACAAAATCTGAATAGTCCTGTATCTATTAAAGAAATTGAATCTTTAATTTTAAATTTCTGCATAGAAAATATCAGTTCCAGATAGCTTCACTGGTACGTTCTTCCAATTGTTTAAAGAAGAAGTAACACTAATCATATACAAACTCTTTTGAAAAACGAAAAAAGAGGGAACGCTTCTCAGTTCTTCTTTAAGGCCAGAATAATCTTGACACTAGAGTCTGGCAAGAATGATACAGAAAAAGAGATTTATGAACTGGACCCCTGAAATCAGCCCAGTCCAGCCCAGATCAGCTAGACCCCCACAGACTGATGAGCTAAATAAATGTTAATGTTTTATGTACTGAGATTTGTGGGGTATTTGTTATATAGCACTGTCCTATCAATAGATAACTGATATGGATAATAATATTCACTTCATAGAAGTTGCTTTGAAAAATAAGTGAGAAAAAAAGAATGATACAAAAGAGGTCAGTTGGTCAATTTACTCATTAAAATATGTGGAAAAAAAACCCTTAGCAAATCCAATTCCTCCACATATAAAAAGAATAGTGTGTCGTGATGAAGTAGGATTAATTCCAGGAATGTAAGGATGGTTTAATTTTGGAAAAGCAGTGTAATTTGTCATATTAACAGAGAAAAAGAGAAAAAAATAATCATTTTAACAGAGGGGAAAAAGATTTGACAAAACTCAGTAGTCAATCATGATAAAAAACCTCAACAGCTTTTAATAGAAGGGAAGTTTCTTAATCTGATAAAGAATATCTACAAAAAGCCTATGGCAAATATCAAACTCAATTTTAATTTTTGCATATTTGGTCAATGTTTTCAGCCCACAAGTTTGTACATGATGACTTCATAGTAGTAATTACAAAGCAATAGTGTATTTCATGTGTTATCCATTAGTATGATAACATTGATTTCTACATGTGAATTTCTGATGGCATTAGTTAATATTCTCCTGTGTACTTAGAATATGGATTCATATAAATTTGATTTAATTACTTAAATCTTGCTTATAACTAACACTACTTTTGTTGGTGGGACCACATCAACCAAATTTTGTACTGTGAATTAGGAAGTGTGAGTTGGGTCGGGTGCAGTGGCTCATGCTGTAATCCCACACTTTGGGAGGCCGAGACGGGCGGATCACTTTAGGTCAGGAGTTCAAAACCAGCCTGGCCAACATGGTGAAACCCTGTCACTACTGAAAATCCAAAAATTAGCCGGGCATGGTGGCAGGCACCTGTAATCCCAGCCACTCAGGAGGCTGAGGCAGGAGAATCACTTGAACCTGTGGCGGAGGTTACAGTGAGCTGAGATCATACCACTGAACTCCAGCCTGGGTGAGACTCTATCTCAAAAAAAAAGATAAAAATTATGAGTTGTAAGTCAGTGATATGTTGCTCCATTTTATATCCATATGGCTTGCTTGCACATTTAGTTGATGGAATGTAGATAATGGGCCTGCACATCATAGCTTCAAGGAAGTCTAAGACATAAGGTTTTGAGAATTCTGCTTTTAGAAGTTGGGATTCACAATTTGGGAAGCTATTAAAATGTTGAGATAGTATTCATACTTTGGTAAGCCACAAATAACTGATGTTTACTGAACTTGTGTTGTTGGTCTCTAAATCTCCCTTTCATGAAATCATGCAACTAAGATAGTTGCATGGAGGCAAAAATAATGGAAAAGAGAGAATGGAATGGAAACATACCTACTTTAGCAATACATATCTATTTGTGTATTCCTATTCATGTGTTACATTAAAAATTATTTATGGTATTTGGAATTCTGGAAAGATGGTAGTGGCTGTAGCATAGTTTTTGAATCATCCTGTTTCCTTAACAGAATAACTAGGATAGCATAATCAAAAGCTCTTGAGCAGTATCTGTAACAAAATTAGTTGATTAGAGAAAATAGGGACAAACCGCCAACAGCTGCCAGATTTGTATTTTTTAAAAAATGAAAGAAAACGAAAGATTTGTGTGGCATTGGCATCTCATCTCTTTAGAAGGAAGCAGTAGAGTACCTTACTCTCCTGAGAATGGCAGATTTCTAAAATAGCCAACAGGTAAAGCTAAAAGGGGTTTTTATGCACTTCAATTCATGGCTGAGTACAAGACGTTCATGGTAAGGTTCTCTAGAGCTGTCTGGGCTCTAAGCTTCTAAAATTAGCCAAAACTTTCTTCCAGTATAAAGCTTCATACTAAGAGCAGTCTACAGGGAATTTAATCAAAATCAAGTAGGACAACAAGTACAATAAAACAAGGACAACAAGGACAATAAAGACAAAAGGAAAAAGAAGAATCAGAGGGGGCAAGAGCTAAGTGTCCTAGGGGCCAACATTTTTACCATTTCATGAAAACAGTAGAAAAAGGAGATAGAGATCTAAAAATCTATCCTGACGTATGTTTCTCTCTTAAAAATTTAAGAACATTAAATTTAGGTAAAGATGACCAACAAAAAGGATTGTTGTTGAATCTCATACCAAGTTGCAATAGTTAAGGATTGTATGTTTTTCTTATAATATCCAGAAGTTATATTATTGTGAAAATAATTAATATGTGCTTAATATTTTTATGGGTCTTGGTAGGATTGCCATATACTTTCCAAAAGATTAATATCATTTTACAAGGCCACTAGGGCCATTCACTTATTAGTACCTGTTTCACTGTAATTTTACTACCTTATTTATTCTAATATAACTAGTTAAAAATTCATTGTTCATTGTTGCTTTAATTTGCATTTTGCAAATTAGTAAGAGATGTTAAACATTTTCCCAAGTATTGGTGTATGTGAGTAGAACCCTAAACCTGTGGGTAACTTCAAGTATCTAACTGTTGCCTACTTATAATCATGGTCTGTTTATCCACTGGGTCTTTTTTTTTTTTTTTTTTTTT
>NW_012107486.1:56817-198207 GCF_000951045.1 Mandrillus leucophaeus | reverse complement strand
TTTTTTTTTTTTTTTTTTTTTTTTACACATGAGATCATTTGGATATATTGTAGAAATATTAACCCTCTGTTTTGCTTAATTAAAATACAGTTCCTTCTTTTCCTGTTTATTTTTGAGACATTATTACAGAAATGCTGGTTTTAATATTTGAATTTTTTGATGTTTTATGATTTCCTTTGGTGTTTAAAATCCAAGAAAAGTTATTTCTGAACAGCTATGATAAATACTGTATTTAGGATAATTTTCTAAAGAAAATTTAAATTTTGATCAGTGTTACATTTCTAGAAAATTAGTCATAATAACCTGAAGGTAATTTTCCATGATAGCCATTTTAAAACAGTGTTAAATAGAGTAAAAGTACTAACACATATAAATGACTTACATATTACACCTTAAAGTGTGCTGGAACCAAGACAATTGACAAAAGCCAAGAAATCAACAAGAGTAATATTTATTCTTAAATTCTGTTGTGGGGTGGTAGAAAGCAATTTCTCATTTTTGGTTTGTTGTTACAAAGTGATGACATTTACTTTGTGGACTATAAGGGAATCTTTGGAGTTCTGTTGACCATATTAATTATGTGTAAAAATTATCTCACATATTTTTGTGGTGTAAAGTGTTTGGTTAAAAAAAAAGCGTTCTTCAGTCTTTTAATCTTTAAAACGTGTTAGCTAGTGTATGTAGTATATGTACAAAAAATATTAGGAAAGGCTGAAATTTGGAGGATTGGATAAAATACTTGTTCATATCATTTCTGTTCTCATTGCTTTTATTTAAAATTATTTTCCAATGCTAATTTAAGCATTTGTGGAACATTTCTAGAGAATTGACATTTTTATAAATGTCTGGGTTTTTTTGTTTGTTTGTTTTGAGACAGAATCTCACTCTGTCACCCAGGCTAGAGTGGCACCCAGGCTGGAGTGCTGGCGGTGATCTCAGCTCACTACAACCTCTCCCTCCCGGGTTCAAGCAATTCTGCTTCAGCCTCCCAAGTAGCTGGGATGACAGACACGCACAACCGTGCCTGGCTAATTTTTGCATTTTTAGTAGAGATGGGGTTTTACCATGTTGGCCAGGCTGGTCTCAAACTCCTAACTTCAGGTAATCCTCCCGCCTCTGCCTCCCATAGTGCTAGGATTACAGGCATGAGACTGCGCCTGGCTAAATGTCTATTTTTTAAAGGTTTTAGGAGATGATTTTTTAAAATACTGCTGTGTGTTTGTAATTTTAAGAGAAACAAGTTAAAAACATACGTTTATGGATTTCCCCTTTCTTGAAAAATTTTATAAATATTACTGTTACTAAGTAGCAACCAACAATATTTTCATGATAAGTTTTCTTTTTGATGGTGTGACAAATGGTAGATGAGATGAAATCAATATTGTTACTTTTCTGTGTTGAAATGAATAGCTATTCATGTTTCAGAACAAAAAATTTAGTATTTCAAAAGGATTGTCAGAAAAGTGTACCTCTTTTAAGGGTTTAGAATGATAGTATTAATCTATCAACTAAGTTGTGCATAATTTATCAGAATAATTTTGCTTCAAAATGTTTATTTTAAAGTTTTCTCTTTGAATAAATGGAGTACTTTATGTAAACATTTAAAAAGTACACTTAAGGCGGGGTGTGGTGGCTCACACCTGTAATCTTAGCACTTAGGAAGGCTGAGGTGGGTAGATCGCTTGAGCCCAAGAGTTCAAGACCAGCCTGGGCAACATGGTAAAACCCCATCTCTACCAAAAATGCAAAACAAAAAAAAAATTATCTGGGCTTGGTGGCGCTTGCCTGTGGTCCCAGCTACTTGGGAGGCTGAGGTGGGAGGGGATCCCTTGAGCCTGGGAGGCAGAAGTTGAATGAGCCAAGATCACCCACTGCACTGCAGCCTAGGTGACAGAATGAGACCCCATCTCAAAAAAAAAAAAAAAAAAAAAGTACACTTAAGACACAGACAAAGTTTTAATTTAGAATATTGTCAGTGTGTAATAATGGTTTCCAAAATAGCTTGGAGAAGTAATATAATTTAATTTAATAGAAAGAACACAGGCTTTGGAATATCAAAGGATCTTAGTGTGAATCCCAATTCTGCCACTTATGTGGCATTGGGTACTTCACTTCTTTTCAGTTTTTGAATCTGTAAAATAAATATTTACTTATATTTCATTAAATCTTTTTTTTTTTCCCTTTTGTAGAGACAGGATCTCACCATGTTGTCCAGGCTGGTTTTGAACTCCTGAGCTCAAGTGATCCTCCTTCCTCAGCCTTTCAAAGTGCTGGAATTAAAGGCATGAACCACTGCGCCTGGCCAAATCTAAGGCAGATATTTATTCGGTTTTTAACATTTTTGAAATCTTCATGAGTCTTAGATAGTGTATTATATTTAATTGGTTATGTTTTTTCTTTCTGAACATTACAGAAAATAATGGTGCTTCTTATAATTGAGGATATCTTAGATTAAATAAAATACAGTGGTAATACCAGCTTTATAGACTCGTTTTGAAGTGGAAATTGGATAATATAAGCACATGGAAGATATTCATTAAGCACTAGCTTTCTTTTTTTCTTATAACGAGGTATGTTAGAGTTTTTACGATTGTTTTGTTTGGGGGATTTGTTGTTGTATTATCAAAAGAATCAGAAGTTTAGAGCTATTAGGTAAAGACCATAGGTCACACACATAGGTCCCCGTATCACAACATCTTGTATCTATATTGCTGAAACACTTTTACTTTGGAGAAATGGCTATGTTTTGGGCAATAATAATTATTGTATTAACTAACACTTACAAAATGGCCACTTTGCACTGGATATTGTTCTATTTATGTATACATATAAATAGGTATGAAATAGGGACTGTTATTCCCATTTTTATAAATGAGGAAACTGAGGCAAAGAAGTTGATTAATTTTCCTAGAGTTCTACAGTTAGACTATATATGAATTAAACAAACCAGTAAAACAAATCCAAAAAAGGTAGCACACAGAAGCAAGAAACCTCTTTGCATAGATTAGCCTAATAATCTTAGGAATAGAAGAAAAAGTTTCACAAGGCTTTAAATCTTGACTCTAAAACTGACTAAAGTGGAGTCTGAATCAAGTGATAAAGATTTAGCCAACAACTTACCCTTTCCCTTTTGAGTGAAGGAGAATTTTAGTTTCTCAACTAATAGAGTCTCAGGCAATATAAGAATTGGCCAATTTTATCCTGTTGGCTGCCAAATTGAACTCTATTTAATTGCTGATGCAACATAAAAGTGACTTAATGGATTTTGAGTAGAGAGAAATGGAATAAACTTCTAAGCCTGTATGAGAGAAATTTCACTGGAGTGGAAATCAAGAGGGTAAAGTAGCCAAAGTTTACCCACTCTGGTAGATGAAGTGTATAGAAAGGAAAACTAACGCATCTTTGGCATCTTTATTCTGGATTCAATCTGATAATGGCAGGTTATTTTTAAAATATTATTTCTGCCTGAGATAATAATCTTTTTGTTTCCCCACAAAACATTGTGACCAGCATTCTAACATGTGTATTTGTGCAGTTGCATTAGAAGGAGGAACTAATCCCAGGAAAGGGGAATGTTTTTAGAATATACCATAATCAAATTTTGGGGTCATTTTTTTTCCTAAAGATTTTAATTAAAAGTACTTTCTTTCTTTTTTGTTTTTTGTTTTTGGTTTTTTGAGAGACGGAATTTCACTCTGTCACCCAGACTGGAGTGCAGTGGCCTAAAAGTACTTTATTTCTTATATTTAAAAATATTCATTATGTCTGTTTATGAGCGAAAAAGTGAAAATAACCTAATACACAATTGTTAGATAATGGTTAAGTAAATTATATTAGATTACCTCATGGAATATTATGCTGGGTTTAAAATTAATGTTTGTAGGACTTATGTTCCTGGGAATGGTGAAGTAATAGGGACGAGATTTACCCCTTTGCCAGAAACACGAAGAAATCCAGACGCTTGGCTAAAATTACTGGATGAGACAGTAATCTTCAGACATTGTATTATAAGTAGTGTAAAGTTCCAAAAGAAGGGAAACTGCCGGGCACGGTGGCTCACGCCTGTAGTCCCAGCACTTTGGAAGGCCAAAGTGGGCAGATCACGAGGTCAGGAGATCAAGACCATCCTGACTAACACGGTGAAACCCCCTCTCTACTAAACACACACACACACACACACACACACACAAAATTAGCCAGACGTGGTGGCAGACGCCTGTTGTCCCGGCTGAGGTGGGAGAATGGCATGAACCCAGAAGGCGGAGCTTTCAGGGAGCCAAGATTGCGCCACTGCACTCCAGCCTGGGCGACAGAGTGAGACTTCATCTAAAAAACAACAAAATAAGCTGTGCCTTACAGGTGCATCCATTTATTTATTACCTGGCAGCATTTTCCAGGCTGCACGGAGGGAGAACCCAAAATGGCCTGGCAGTCTCACGAGTTTGAACTAGAATTTGCAGGACTGAATACCAGAGAGGATGATCCTTTATTGACAGTTCCAGAGATCTGCAGAGGGGTCCCTTTGGCTGAATACTAATCTATGCATGTAGAAGAGGCCAGGGAAAGAAACATAAGAAAGCAGTAGGCCAATTTCTGGAGCTGACATAGGACTGAGAATATTTTGTTTCCTACCAGTCAGGAGTAAAATGAAAATGCAATATGTGGGGCATATTGTAGAGGCCTCAGAAGGGTTTCACTTCAGTAGCTGTGCTAAATTAAATGCTATATCAAAGGCTGCTTTGCCCTTGCCTTAGCACTGCTTAAAATTGAGCCTCAAAAGGATCAGACTGATTCCAAGTAACTTAATGCATGCCAAAACAAAGTCCAACATAATTTAAAGGAACACAACAAAATCCAGCAAGCAAGAATGTAAAATTTATTACAATGCTTTGCTTACAGTAAAGGTCTTTAAAGCTTGCCAAAATGAAAAAAAAAAGTGGGGGCAGGAAAATATGACCCAGGAGAAAAACCTGTCATTAAAAGTAGATGGTGGAAATGATAAAGATGATAAAATAACAGACAAGGACATGAAGACACTTACTTTATAAATATATACTATATATTCAAGACAGTAGAGGAAACCGTGAACATATGTAGAGAGAAATGGAAGATACAAAAATATCCAAATGGAACTTTTAGATATGGAAAAATATAATAATCTGAAGTAAAAAAATATACTGGATATATATATATAAAATAATCTGAAGTAAAAAAATATTCTGGATTAACAGCACATTAGACATTACATAAGATCAGTGAACTTGAAGCTCGAAGATGGAGCAAGTGAAACTAATCAAAATGAAGCACAGAGCATAAAAAGACTGAACAAAAAAAGAACAGAACTTCAATGAGCTGTGGGAAAATATAATGCAATGTAGCATTCATGTAATTGGAGACCCAGAAAAGAGAAAAAATGTGAGAGAAGACAGAAACAAAATTTAGTTAATAATGGCTGAAATTTCAAACAGTTGATAAACTGTAAACCGCAGTTTTTCAATCTTTGCCCCATTGATATTCTGGGCCAGAAAATTCTTCATTATGGAGGGTATCCTGTACAGTGTGGGACATTAAGCAGCGACTCTGGTCTCTATTAACTAGATGTCAATAGCACTGCATAGTGTGACAGCTAAAAAATTGCCCCAGACATGCCAAACATCTGTGGATGCAGATGGAAAAAAAAAAAAAAACTGTCCCCAGTTGAGAGTCACTTCCATAAACCCATAGATCCAAGAAGCTCAATGAACCCCGTGCAGAAGAAATGTAATGAAACCATACAATACATATCAAATTGTTGAAAGCCAGTGAAAAGAGAAAAAAGCAGACAGAAAACATAAAGATAAACAAAGGTAGAACTACAGCAGACTTCTTTTCAGAAGTCTGAAGTCAGTAGGTTGACAACAAAAGGAAAAGATGATCAACCTATAATTCTATACTCAGTTAAGATATAATAGCTTTCAAAAATGAAGGTAAACTTTACTTAACATAATGGGTATTTATGAAAAACCCAGAGGTAGATCAGGAATAAGACAAGGATGTTTGCTTTCACCACTCCTGTTCAACATTGTATACATAAATTCTAGCCAGAGCAATTAGACAAGAAAAATAAAGAAACAGCATCCAAATTGGAAAGGAGGAAATAAAAATGTTATCGGTGACATGATCCTATACAGTATATAGAAAATCCAGAGAATCCACAAACACACTGCTAGAGTTAATATATTAATTCAGCAAAGTTGCAAGATATAAGATCATAAGATCAGCATGCAAAAATCACTGTGTTCTTTAGACCATCAATGGGTACTCTGAAATGGAAACAAACAAAAAAATTCCATTTACAATAGCCCTCAGGAGAAAAAAAAAAACCTGGGAATTTTAACCAAGGATGTGAAAGATTTTATACTGAAAACTATATTGCTGAAAGAAATTAAAGAATACCTAAGTTAATGGAAATTCATCTTGTGCTCATGGATTGGAAGATTTAAATTTATTTAGATGGCAGCACTGTCCAAGTCAATCTGATTTATATGGAATTGCAAAGGGTCCCAAATAGTCAAAAGTATTGAAAAAGAGCAAAACTAGAGGATTCAAATTTTGCAATTTCAAAATTTACTATAAAGCTACAGTAATTAAAACAGTATGGTACTGATATAAGGATAGGCATATGGAAAAGAATTGAGAGTGCAGAAATGAACTCTCAAGTTTAGGGTCAGTTGATTTTCAACAGGACCATTCAGTGGGGGAGAAAATAATCTCTTCAACAAACGATCCTGGAACAACTGGATATCCATATGCAAAAGAATGAAGGTACATTCCTATCTTGATATATATACAAAGATTAACTAAAAATGGATCAATGACCTAACTGAGTTAAAACTCTGAGTCTTGGCCGGGTGCTTTGGCTCATGCCTGTAATCCTAGCACTTTGGGATGCCAAGGTGGGTGGATCATCTGAGGTCAGGAGTTCGAGACTAGCCTGGACAACATGATGAAACTCTATCTCTACTAAAAATGCAAAAATTAGCTGGGCATGGTGGCAGGCACCTGTAATCCCAGCTACTCGGGAGGCTGAGGCAGGAGAATCGCTTGAACCCGGGAGGTGGAGGTTGCAGTGAGCTGAGATTGTGCCACTGTACTCTAGCCTGGGTGATAGAACAGGACTCAGTCTCAAAAAAACAAAAAAAAACAAAACAAAAACCCAACTCTGAGTCTTCGAATAAAACACAGAGGTATGTCTTAATAAACTTGGATTTGGCCATGGATTCTTACATAAGGCAGGAAAAGCTCAAGCAACGAAAGAAAAGATAAGTAAATAGGACTTCATCAATGTTAAAAACTTCTGTGCTTCAAAGGACACTATCGAGAAAGTAAAACAGGAAATTTTTGCAAATCATATATTGGATAAGGGTCTGCTATTCAAAACATGTAAGTAACTCTTACAACTCAACAACAGAAAGAACCCAACTAACAAATTGTCAAAGAACTTAAATAGACATTTCTCAAAAGAGAATGGTGTATAACAACCTGAGTTAGTCTTTTGAGTGGTATTTCATTGTGATTTTGAATTTCAAGTATGGTATTTCAAGCCACAACAAAATACTGCTTCATACCCAGTAGGTTGTCCACAATAAAAAAAGATAATAACAAGTTTTGGCAGGGATGTAGAGACATTGAAACTGTCTTAGATTGCTACTAGGACTGTACAATGGTGCAGCTGCCATGAAAGACAGTTTGGTGATTCCTCAAAAAGTTAAAAATAGAATTACCAGTTTTTTTGGGTATATACAGGAGTGGAATTGCTGGGTAATTTGGTACTCAAATACCTGTATACAGATGATCATAGCAGCAGTATTCACAATAGCCAAAAGTGCAAACAACCCAAATGTCCATTAACTGATGAGTGGATAAGCAAAATTTGGTATTGGAATGTACATAAAATAGACTATTAATCATAAAAAGGAATGAAGAACCAATACATGCTATAATATAGATGAGACTTGAAAACATTAAACCAAGTGAAAGAGGCCAGACATAAAAGATTACATAGTGTATGATTCAATTTATATGAAATATCCAGAATGGTTAAATCCATAGAGACAGAAAGCAGATCGGTGGTTGCCAACGTTTTGGGGGAGAGGGGAATGGGGAGTGACTGCTTAGTGGGTTCAAGGCTTTTTGCGGGGAATGACAAATATGTTGTGGAACTAGATGGAGCTGGTTGCACAATATTGTGAATATATTAAATGTCACTCAGTTGTACATGTTAAACTGGTTAATTTTATGTGAATCTCATGTCAATACAAAAATAAGTAAATGTGAAGTAAAGAGTTTTCAAGGCTGGGTCTGGTGGCTCATGCCTGTAATCCCAACACTTTGGGAGGCTGAGATGGGCAGATCACTTGAGATCAGGAGTTCGAGACCAGGCTGGACAACATGTTGCAACCCCATCTCTACTAAAAATGCAAAAATTAGCCGGGTGTCATGGTGGGCATTTGTAATCCCAGCTGCTCGGAAGGCTGAAGCAGGAGAATCGCTTGAACCCAGGAGACGGAGGTTGTAGTGAGCTAAGATTGTGCCACTACACTCCAGCCTGGGCCACAGAGTGAGACTTCATCTAGAAAATAAAAATAAATAAAAAATAAAACTTTTTCCAAATAAACAAAAGCAGGTAATTCATTGCCAACTGAACTGAACTATAGTAAATTTAAAGGAACTTCACATGAAAGGAAAATTATGTAAGATGGAAATTTGGACCTCCATAAAGGAGTAGAGAGTCCTGGAAGTGCTAAATATGTGGGTAAATTTAAAGGACTTTAAAAAAATTTTAAAATCTCTTTAAAAGATCACTGAACTTCTAATTTTAGCCTCAACATGTGAAGAATCTGCAAGTTTTCACTCCTGTGCTTAACAATTACAGTAATCTGACCAAACTGAAAATCAAAGACTGTTCTAGATCCATCAGAGATTTGAGGTACCAGGTCAAACTGCCATCACCTAAACTAGAGAGACAGGTGAATGCAGAGAATCATAACCAAGATAACAAAAGATGCTTGGGCCATAAACTGGTAAAAACACTTCATTGGTAATGGATGAATTGCTGGAGGCTGAGTGTTTACTAGGGAGTAAAAAACTCCTCCCCAGTATTTTTTTTTTTTTTTTTTTTTGAGATGGAGTCTTGCTGTGTCGCCCAGGCTGGAGTGCAGTGGCGCGATCTCGGCTCACTGCAAGTTCTGCCTCCCGGGTTCACGCCATTCTTCTGCCTCAGCCTCCCGAGTAGCTGGGACTACAGCGCCCACCACTACTCCCAGTTAATATTTTTTTTGGTATTTTTAGTAGAGATGGGGTTTCACCATGTTAGCCAGGATGGTCTCGATCTCCTGACCTCGTGATCCGCCTGTCTCGGCCTCCCAAAGTGCTGGGATTACAGGCTTGAGCCACTGCGCCTGGCCAAGTTTTTTTTAAGTGATGCTAATTACAGCATTTGAAGGGGAGGATCTAACTCCACACAAAATGGAAGACTCTAAAATGTATCCATTAAACTGCTGAAAAACAAATTGAGTGGTGGGAATACAACAGAAGTCCAATTTAGATTCTGAGTGTTGTCACCATGTGATTACAGTCACACACACACTTTCAAGCTTATAGCTGAAGCTCCTGGAAGCTATTTCATACTCTGGTGCAAGGGCAAAAAAACAACGCAAGAAGGAATAAGTCCTGAATTATTGGCTTTATCACATCCACCCTCTCCAACCCAAAATGGCACAAAAGAAACAGTGACTACACCACCCTGCAGACGTTTTGGTGTAAAAGAGGTGATGATGAACTGGGGTGGGAACAGGTCATGAAGATCTGTCTAAAAAAATCCCATTTGGGTGAGTTTGTACACACCATCAAGCAGCAAGCCTCTCATCAATTAGGGTTCGGAAACCAAGGTTTGATTCTCAGGAAATCACAATTTATTTCATTTACTCAATAAAATTTACAAAGTACCTACATATTATCAGCTTCCACTTGCAGTCATTTCTAGATAAAAAAGAAACGTGGTATCTCCAAGGGGCCACCAAGTTACCCCCAAGTCTACCACTGAAAGGACCTTTTTTGGAAATGGTTTCTTCTGTGCCTCTGAAAGGGTAGCATCTTAAAGCTGAATCATCTTTAACCTGGAGGTCTAACATATTTAGTAATACTTGCTTTCCAGACATCCAACATTAAAAGATACAGTAAATTCTGAAGGTAGCTATGTTGCAAAATGTTTAAAGTTAAACAATTGTGCAGTATTCATTTATGCTTGAAATTCCAGGCCTAAACCAAGCTTGTGGCCACCAGCATTGACGTACTTGCCATCCAGAAGAGCTGACAGTGTCAATTTGATACCTGGCTTTAGGGTCTGAGCGTATCCTAAACCTGTCTGGCTGGAGTTATTCACTTTAGCTGAGAAGCAAGTGTCAGGGTCAATCTGATACTTGGCTGCTATTCTGAAGCGCATGTTACTGTTTCCTGCTGTCCAGGCGAGATTGACAGCGGTCTCCAACTTGTTGTTCACCTTCTGGTAAACAGAGCTGCCAAACTCTGTCCCGTCTTTCACATTAGTGTGAAGCTGGAATTCATCAGTCTTGTAGCCAACTGCAAAGTTGCTCGGGTTCACTTGGGACTTTGCAGTCTCAAAATTTATCTGGGCCGTGCGCAGTGGCTCACGCCTGTAATCCCAGCACTTTAGGAGGCCGAGGCGGGCGGATCACAAGGTCAGGAGATCAAGACCATCCTGGCTAACATGGTGAAACTGCGTCTCTACTAAAAATACAAAAAAAAAAAAAATTAGCCAGGTGTGGTGGCCGGCGCCTGTAGTCCCAGTTACTAGGGAGGCTGAGGCAAGAGAATGGTGTCAACCCGGGAAGCAGAGCTTGCCGTGAGCCAAGATCGTGCCACTGCACTCCAATCTGGGTGACAGAGTGAGACTCCATCTCAAAAAAAAAAAAAAAATTCATCTGATAGCTGGCCAGCCAGGCCTCGTAACCTAGCACCAGAGCACCCGGATGGAAGGCCTAAGCAATGCCGAAATCCATGTCGCAGCCCAGGTTAATGTGCTTCCACTTGTACCCTGTGTTGATTTTAGCATTTTTTTTCCCTAGCCTTAGGTGAGAAAGATGAATAGAAGGTAAGCTTCAGTCCATGTGCAAGCTGAACTTCCACGGTAATCTCGGTGCCAAGTGTATTGTTGGTGTTCCATTTCTCCATAAACGTCAGGCCGTACTCAGTCCATCTGTACTTGGTTTCCAGACTGCCCATCACTTTGGTGGTCTCAGTGTTGGCTGAGGCTGAGCTTGTGAATTCCATTTCATTCTCAGATTTTGCTTTCAAATCAAGCTTTATTAAGCCAAATCCATAAACCTTGGTGAAGACATCCCTTTCAGTTTTGCCAAGATTGGCATTTGTGGGTGCCACAACCACCTTCTGCTTAGAGGCATTGGTGGCAGGCTCAGTGGCAGCTATGGCCTGTTGAGGTAGTTTTATTCTATTCTTGGTTTATTAATACATGTGAGGTATACATTGGTTTGGTCTGGAAAGGCAGGACAACTCGAAGCAGGGACTTATATGTAGGTCATAGGTGGATTCAAAGATTTTCTGATTGGCAGTTGGTTGAGAGTTAAGTTATTATCTAAAAGCTTGGAATCAATAGAAAGGAATATCTGAGTTAAGGGTTTGTGGAGACCAAGGTTCTTTCTATATAGATGAAGTCTCATAGGTGGCCACTGTTAGATGCAATAGATGACAATTGTTTCCTGTTCAGATCTTTAAAAGATTCTTCAGATCTCTCAGCTCATCTCTTTAGGATCAGAAAATGGCCTGGAAAGGAAAGAGGATTCTTTACATAATGTAAAATTTCCCTTTTAAGAGATGGCTTTGCAGGGCCTTTTCAAAATATGTCAAATATATTTTGGGGTAAAATATTTTGATTTCATCCAGGGCCCGCTTTCTGTCATGTGATGCTATGCTGGAGTCGGGTTGGAATTTGATATCTTATTGATGCAAAGAGTCTTTTTTGTCAGTTGTAAGATCTTTGTTTTAATGTTAATGCTGGTCAGTTGTTCCTGAATACCAAAGGGAGGAAAGTATAATGAGGCATGTCCAGACCTGACTTCCCATCATGGCCTGAACTAGGTTTTCGGGTTTCTTTGGAGAAACCTTAGCTGAGAGGAGGGGTTCATCCAGTTGGTTGTAGGGCTTAGAATTTTATTATTGGATTACAAGGAGATGTGTAGGGTGAGGCATGGAGGAGGGAACATGGAGCTTTCATGACTTCTCTCTGGGCATGCCACCCTCCAGGGACCTCCATGTGTTCTTCTATCCCCAAGTTCCCAGCACCCATTCCTCTTGGGTTTCATGATGTCAATATTCCTTCCCCTAGGGTATAGGGTAGGACTCTCTCTGGGGATTGTGACCCACAATCAGAAAGTGTAACTTGGGGCAGGTAAAAGGAGGGCAGGAGAAAGTCCCATAGATTCTCTTTTCTGAGGCTTGCTCTTGAGGCCTGACACACCTAACTATATAATGAAAGACTGTAACAAGGGCTATAGGAGTTAGAAGTCAGGAACCATGGACAAAAACAAATCTCTCTTGTGTGCGTGCTCTCTCTCTCTCGCTCTTTCTCTCTCTGTATACACACACACACACACACACACAGAGCATAACACCACAGATGCCTTTTATTTCTTGTCTGATCACTCTGGCTTGGATGCCATCTTGAAAAGAAGTGATGAGAATGGATATCCTTGCCTTGTTCCTGATCTTAGAGAGAAAGCTTTTAGTTTTTCACCACTGAGTATGTTGGTAGCTGTGGCCTTTTCATATATGGCCTTTATTGTGTCAAGGTAGTTTTATTCTATTCCTAGTTTATTTAGTGTTTTTATCATGAACACATGTTGACTTTTGTCAGATGCTTTTTCTGTATCAATTGAGATGATCATGTGGGTTTTGTCCTTCATTGTGTTAATATGCTGTGTTATATGATTGATTTTTGTGTGTTGAACCATCTTTGCATTCCAGGAATAAATCCCACTTGATCATGATGTATAATCCTTTTAATACAGTGTTAAATTCAGTTTGTTAATATTTAGTTGATTTTTTTGGATCAATATCCTGAGATATTGGTTTTAGTTTTCTTGCAGTATTTCTGGCTTTGATATGAGAATAAGGCCTCATAAATTGAGTTAGAAGTGTTCCCTTTTCTTTAATTATTTTGAAGTTTGAAGAGGATTGGTGTTAATTCTTTAAATTTGATAGAATTCTCCAGTGAAGTGATCTGGTTCTGGGCTTTTCTTTGTTGGGAAGTTTTTTTTTTTTTATTACTGATGGAGTCTCTTTCTTGGTGATAGGTCTGTCAGATTTTTAATTTCTTCGTGATTCAGTCATGGTAGATTGTATGTTTCCAGAAATTTATTCATTTCTTCTAGGTTGTTCAGTTTTTTGGCATATAATTGTTCATAGTTATCTCTTAAGATTCTTTGTATTTCTGTGGCATTAATTGTAATATCTCCACTTTCATTTCTGAGTTACCTGACTTCTTTTTTCTAAGTTAACCTAGAATAGCTCATTTCTTGTGTTGCTGAATAATATCCTATTTTATGGGTGTATCATTTGTTTATTAATCTGTCTAAGGACATATTGGATTTTAGCCGTTCCAATAGGTGTGTAGTGGTTTCTCATTTTTGTTTTCATTTGCGTTTCTTTAATGACATGATGTTTAAACATCTTGTCACTCGCTTATTTCCTATCTCTGTATCTTCTTTGATAAGTTGTCTATTTAGATCTTTTACTCACTTTTCATTGAGTAACTTATTTTCTTAGTGTTGAGTTTTAAGAATTCTTTGAATATTTTGGATACCAGTTCTTTATTAGATATGTGTTTTGCAAATTTTTTTTCAGTTTATGGCCAGTCATTGCATTGTCTGAACAATATTTTTCACAGAGCAGAAATTTTCAATTTTAATTCAATTTAATAAAGACCTACTAATCATTTTTTTCTCTCATGGATTATATATATATATTTTTTGAGACAGAATCTTGCTCTATTGCCAGGCTGGAGTGCAGTGGTGTGATCTTCTGCATCCAACTTCTGCAAACAATTCTTCTGCATCCAACTTCTGCAAGCAATTCTTGTGCTTCAGCCTCCCAGGTAGCTGGTACTACAGGCATGCACTACCATGCCTGGCTAGTTTTTTGTATTTTTAGTCGAGGTAGTGTTTTGCCATGTTGGCCAGGCTGGTCTCAAACTCCTGACCTCAAGAGATCCACCTGCCTCAGCCTCCCAAAGTGCAGGGATTATAGGTGTGAGCCACTGCACCCGGCCTGTCACGGATTTTGGTATTGCATGTAAAAAGTCATTGCCAAACAATATCACCTAGATTTTCCCCCATGTTACCTTCTAGGAGTCATTATTTTTTAAGAAGCTATGCTTGCCACTTCATACTTGGTTCTATCTCTATTTTTTTTTGCCTTTGGTATCCAGTTTTCTCATTTTTAGTTTTATTTATGTAGTTATCATCTTGAGCACCAAGTATGTTTTAGTTTTATCCTATCAATGGAGCATGTATTTGGAATATAATTGGATTAAGTAAAATAAGTTCTCCCTTTGTACACGTTCCTCAC
Organism: Mandrillus leucophaeus; assembly: GCF_000951045.1. Taxonomy (NCBI): domain Eukaryota; kingdom Metazoa; phylum Chordata; class Mammalia; order Primates; family Cercopithecidae; genus Mandrillus; species Mandrillus leucophaeus. The sequence continues at coordinate 183,564 of NW_012107486.1, read as the reverse complement.
CTTGTAATGAGGATACATACTGATAAATCCATTAAAAGTCAAAAATGTTGTAAATTGAACCATTGTAAGTTGGGGATCATCTCTACTTTTTTTGGGTATAAAGAAATACATTATCTATCCCAGAAATCTTCATAGCATTTATTCTCTAAAAATGGCCCTCAGAGCACAGAGAAATCTGTCATTTACCTAGTGCTTCTTGTTTGCTAGCATCATACTAATACACTTTATATACTTTGTCATTTAATCATGTTAATAGTTGTTGTCTATGATTTTATAACTTTGTTTCTATTACAAGTTGATAACTGACTTGATTCATCTCCTCAAAATTTTACGTTTTTTGAAGCCTTAGTCCCCCCAGTAGTGTTAGGAACAGATAGAATATGCTATCTCTGGGGGCGGGGGGAGTCTTTTTCCTCAGTCCAGTGATCCACAGACTGAAACAAACAATTAAAAAAAATAAAACAAAACTCGTACTTCTCTTAAGTACTGAAAAAATGTGTGTGGGGATTGTCTGTATTTTATTTGAAGTAAAACTAGTCTTTTTGCAGTCAAATTAAATCATAATGTAATTTTGATTCTAAAGGAATATTTATGTCCGGAATCAGAGTTTTGACTTTTGCAGGATGTCCTGTACTAAAAGCTGTCAATACATGGGGCTTTGCGGAGGTTGCACTTTCATCCTTGCAGACAGTATTATCCAGGTTCATTGCTTCCACATTACATATTTTAGAAGAATCTTATTACTAAATTAATTTTACTCTTGTAAATTAGAATCTTATTCCTAAATTAATTTTACTCTTGTTCTGAGAACATAGAGGGGCAAGACCTATTGAATCCTTGAGTTTGGGAAGTATTTCTGTGTAGTTTACTTCTTTTTTCTTTTATTTGAGATATAAACCTCCTTTCCTATCCCTCTTCTATCTCCTTCCTTTTTTTTTTTTAATCTAAAAACATTTTCTTTGTAATTAAATTTGAACTTTTACTGTAATGTAGCTTCTTATTTGGGAACTTTTATTTTATAAATCTAGATATGATTTTGCTGATCACATTCATGTCTGGGATTTGTTTTTCTTTTCCTCACCTGAATATCCATATTTACCACATTGAACATCATCTCACAGTCAGCTAGGAGAATTGTTTTTTGGTGGCTCCAGAAGGTTGTACTGAATACCTTAGATTGCCAGCATGTACCCATTTCACTCCTATGATGAACTGAGAATCTTATTGCCTTTATGTTACCACCTTAAAATTTTTACTAGGGTTTGAAGAGATGGTTGAGGGTAAAATCCTTAGTCTTTCTTAGCAAAATAACATTTTGTAACTGATTTAAATACATACTGTTTTAACCCATTTGTCTTTTTTTCACTTTTTTCCCCCTTCCCACAGATACCAGAGAAGAAAGGAAAAGAAGCAAATACTGGTTTTGGTGGGCCAGTTATTAGTTCTCTATATCATGAAGAAACCATCAGGTAATTTCTCTTCTGATCTTTGATAATAGAAATATATATGCCTCTGTGTGTGTGTGTGTGTGTGTGTGTGTGTGTATGTATGTGCTTATGTATGTGTATATACATACTACATGTTTTTAATCCTGAACTTCAATTTGTGAAGCATTCCTTCTTAACATGAAACTGATTTGGTGGTATTTGCAAGCAGAACAATAAATGACAGGAAATAATTTTTTAGGTGTATAATCTTTAAAATCAATTAAATGTCTGAACCAGTGCCAGAGAAGTGTCTGAATAAGTGATAATAATTACTTTTCATCAGTGTCTAATAACAGCTGTCTCATTCAGTGACTTTTCCCCACACAAGTAGTTGGTGGGACAAGATGTTGTATCTCAGTCTAAAGCTAAGGATTTTTGTGTTAATTTTCCTTAAAATACTACTATTTCTTTTAAAGATTTTAATTTTTTAATTTGTTTAATTAAAATTTAGTTTGCTCTAAATTAGAAGTCATTTTGGAGTATAAAATGATACAGCCACTGTGGAAAACGGAAATTTCCTTGGAAAGTTAAAATAGAATTACCATATTATCCACCAATTCTGCTTCTGGGTATGTATCCAAAAGAAAGCAGAATATCAAAGACATATTTGCACACCCATGTTCATAGCAGCATTCTATACAGTAGCCAATAGATGGAAGCATCTGTTGACGGATGGATAAACGAATTGTGGTGTATACAATGGAATATTATTCAGCCTTAAAAAGGAAGTTTTGACACCTGTTGCAACATGTGTGAACTTTGAGGACATTATGCTAAGTGAAATAAACAAGTCACAAGGACACAAACACTTTGCGATTATACTTACATGAAGTATTTGAAGTAGTCAAACTCACAGAAACAGAAAGTATTCAAAAATGAGAGAGGCAGTAAAATGGTGGTTGCCAGGAGCTAGGGGATAGGGGAAATGGGAAGTTGTTTAATGGGGACAGAGTTTCAGTTTTACAAGATGAAAAAGTTATGGAGATTGCACAACAGTGTGAATATACTTAACACTACTGAACTGTATACCTAGAAATACTTTTAACTTAGTTTTTGATAGTGAGGATCATATTTTACCCATCTTTGCATTCTCACTATCTGAGGAAGTCCCCCAAACTTAGTAGATCTTCAGTGAAAGTGCTCAGAACTTGGGAGGTAGCCACAGCTGCTTCTGTTGAAGAACTGATAGTTTAGTGACTTGCTTCTGCAGAGTTAGCCTAAGAGCCCTATTGTAAAACTGAGAGCTGCTAGTTTGGTTCTTCTGCGATATGCCCATCCTCACCTCTTTCCCTTAAACAACAAAAAATGTATAGGCTATTTTTCTTTCCTAGTTAGATAAATAAATTGAGATAGTTTCTTGACTTTCTTTCTTTTAAAAAAAGTCACTGCTTAAGTTTCTAACAATATCAATCACTTCTCTGTAAATTATGATCTTTATTTTGTATGCTGTTTTCCTTAAGGGCTCCCAGACTGTAGTATTTTTCAAAATGACATACTGAATACAGTGTCTTTTCGAATGTCTGATGACATGACTGATCACAGCAGCCCTACAGAACATGAAGCAAATCAAATGTACTCCAGTTGTAGTGAGAGTGGAAATCCTGAGATAAACTGTGTTGAAAGGGTTAATCTTCCTTCCTTTATCCTCCACCCAATTGCTAGTGAAGCGATTCTTAGATTTAAATCAGTATTTAGAATTTTGACCATGATAAACAATGACAAAGAATATTATAGTTTGTTTTTGTAGAGATTTTAATTCAACACACATTTATTATGAACCTGTAATGACACAAAACATTGTGAATATTTGTGCTTCTCAGCTTCTTCACTTTTGAATAATATGTTCATACTACTTTTGGCATTTTCATGAAAGTATGTTTAATAAATATTAATTGAATGAAATATGAACCTTTGTGGGCAAAACTGGTTAGACTTGGCCTTTTTTTAAAGAAGTCTTCATTAAGTATCAGTCTTATGATATCATCTAAATCTTCATATTCTGAACATATTAACATGTTAAGAAAGAGTAAGAAACATGAATGTGAACAAGCCATTGAAAGCCATTTATTACAAACACAGTAATTTTGTTACTACAGCAACTAATCATATTCTTGTATTGGGAGAGTTCTTTTTATAGTGTGGTAGAATTCCATTATAACAAATTAGGCCATAATGAAAATTCTTTTTTTTTTTTGGAGATAGTGTCTTGCTCTGTCACTAGGCTGGAGTGCAGTGGTACGATCTCAGCTTACTGCAATGTCAGCCTCCTGAGTAGCTGGGACTACAGGCACGCACCATCACGCCTGTAGTTCCGGCTCATTTTTGTATTTTTAGTAGAGGTGGAGTTTCACCGTGTTAGCCAGGATGGTCTCGATCCCTTGACCTCGTGATCCATCCGCCTTGGCCTCCCAAAGTGCTGGGATTACAGGCATGAGGCGCTGTGCCCGGCATGAAAATTCTTATATACTGAAATGTTGAATTATTCCAGTGAAGAGCCAGATGTAGTCTCTATAGTTTCTTACATGTCAGAATGCAATTGCAACAGTGAAAATGGGTTATTTGTTGAAGTTATGTAATCAAATTATGCTTGTATTTTGGTGAAATATATCTGGTGTGTTTTATTTTTCTAAGAGAAAGTTGTGCTTTAATTGATGTTAATTGCAATTTCTTGGTAGAATTATGTTTAACTGAGGTGAAAGTGACAGTAGGTTTTAGAGTTTTAGAAGCATCAAATGGTAGACCTGGATGAAAGCAAAAATTCTTTTCTATGGAACTGTTGTTTTTAAAAAAGGACATAAAATAATGTGTTTTAAAGGTTTGTTTTGATACTTTAATATATAAACTCCAGATTTATTTATTTATTTATTTTTTTTTACATTTGTAAAGATCAGGCAAATCAGTATCTAATAAATCCATTTGGTTAAGTTTGGGTTCCATTGTTTTGGCAGCTTTTCTGATGAATGTGTATTGTATAATAGATGATGAGTTATGAGTTTTAGTTTTAAGGTAAATGTTCTTGAGCCAAGGGCCATGGGGGCCAATTCTGAGCTTGCTTCCTGCTTTCCACTCTGTCATAGAAAGTATCAATATAATGTCAGAGGTTCAGATCTCTGTGTTAATATCGCAGAGCTCTGACATCAGTTTCTCATTCTGAAGCTAGTTAATTGTTCTGTAATATAATTGAGGGGGTGTAGGGGTATTCTAATTAAGTACAAAAAGTTATGGAGCCAAACTGCTGACATTCAAATGCTAGTTCCACCACTTACTAGCTGTGTGATCTTGGGCAAGTTACTTACCTGTAAAATGGGGATAATTATGGTACTTGTCTCACTTGATACTTAGCAGATTATGTCAATACACAGACATCCTGGAACAGTATCTGGTGCAAAAAAAGTTACTGTGTAACTTAGCTTTTATAAATAGTATTGTTACTCAGCAGAGGGGGTCCCTAGAGGAGCAAGGAGCTGATGTTAGGAGCTAAAATAACATGGCATTCTGGTTATATAATTAAATACAAGTTGTTTGCTTTTGCAAAAGAAAATGGAAAACAAGGAAGGAAGAGCCGATATTTTTAGAACTATAGAAACAAGAAAGTAACAAATCTTATAACAGGGAGTAACCTCTAGTTTTGAGATCAGCTGTGTTTTTCATTTATACTGCAGATGGGCAGAAAAAGCACTGGTTAATAAGCATAGGGGTTTGTAGAGTAAAATGATTCTTCACTACATATACAAGAAATTGCTTTTGGTTACTTATATGCTTCAAAGGTTTGATCTAGAAGTTTGCACATAAATTGAGAAATTAGGACAAGAATTAAAAATATAGTAAATGAAGATTGAACAGTACCCACACCACTCTGCAATAAGATTTGGTCCTCCCTGTTATATTTTGTAGTTTGATGTCATGTAATCTATTAGAATTTTATTAATTCCACTTACACAGACAGCCATCTGGACCTTCTCTAAGCAAGACCAGACCTAGTATACAACTGAAATGATTGATGGGCTCTGGAATTGATTAGTTGTTCTGTGAGACAAATGAAGTGTTTTGGCAGAAAATACCAGAGGTCGCTGCTTGTGGTCAGACACAAAAGCCTGTAGAATTTCAAAGAGATGCTTTCATCATTAACTTATAAAGTTTCCATTTTTAAACAGTAATGGATTTTGAAAATATTTCCCAAATATCTTTTCATTGGCTGCTATCTAGTCCTGATTATAAATGGAAGACTGTAAGTATAAAAATTAGAATGAAAGTGATTGTTTTATGCTTTAATTTTGTATTGTTGGTGAAATATGAACTAGGTTGGAAGTAGCATAAAAGCCTGTCACACATAAATTATACTCTAAAATTTTCCTGAAAGAGAGATGATTGGAGAAAAAGCTGTAACATGTATAGTTTTATTGTAAATTACTTCTAAAATCAGATGTTATAAAATTCTATTTATTCAAAGCTTCACATTGTTAGATTGCAGCCTGTTTTTAACAAATCTACTTAAAGATTCTTAAGCTTCAAGAGTGTGTTATACATATTTGTGTTTTTAAAAATTGAATATTTAAATTTTTATTTGTTTAACAGGCCAAGTCATTCTGGAACACCACTATCCTAATGATACCACTGCCTTTAAGCACCAAAAAGCTTCCCTCCATTTGTTTGGCTGGTGGTAGTGTAATACTTCCCTATTTCACTATGTTGCCTGTGATCAACATTGTGTTAACACCTTGGTGATAGGTGATAAATTGGATGACATATGTCTTGTTACATTCTGGTTATTCTTTGAGGACTACACAAGTGTGTATAGGCAAGTGGGCAACTCCCCCTGGAGAATCTGACTGCTCAGAATGAACTTGAGTTATGGATTTATTCAGCCTGTAAAACCTCAGCTGGCATAAATAATTGAGAAAGCAAAGGTTTGTCTTTGGTGCATACCTTAGGGACTTATGGCTCCCTTCCTCCTCTCTACCTCCCTTTCTTATGAAAATGATTCCAGTTGCACTCCTAGATAATAACACACCAAGCAATTAAAAGCCATGGGTGGCTGGAGAGAGGAGAAAAGGTTTAGTTAATGAGCTTTTCCTCTTCCAGTGCCCATGAGAGCCTCAGGAATGACAAGGCGATTAAAGCAAAGAGATAATTATAGATTATGTGAAAATGGGTCCCCTGGGACATGTGGGTCTTGACATAAACAGCAACTGTTGTAAGAGTCTCCTGGCTCTCATATTCACCCTTTTCTAGCGTGCTTCATTTACCTCCTGTGTGCTCAGTATCATGATGCCAACCAAGCATGTACACAAATCTAGCCCTTTCTGAACCAAGGGTCATTCATCAACTAAAACCATCATCTTCTGTTCCTCTCTGTTTTCTTCTTTTTTCTTCTCCTCTTCTTTTTCCCATTTTGCTCTCTCTTTCCTGTCTACCCCATCTAGTTTTTCTTTCTCTTCTTCCCATATCCTTATCTGTATGTGATACCTATGAAATGCTTGTTTACAAAATTTGTTGTGTGTATGTATGTGTGCATATATAAAGATATATAGAGGTTATGGGTATACTGTATCCATTACAGTAATGAGAAGCAGAATATGTATTACAAATAATATGAACAGGGCCCCTTACCATCTCATCTAATGCCAGTTTTCCGCTCACCCCCTTGTTCACTGTGTTCCAAACACATTGGCTTATTTTTCCTTGAAGTTCTAATTAATATTTATTAGATTAATTGACACTTATGTAGGGTATGAGGATTGACCCCCAGCTTACAACATATGCTAAATTCTTAAGATAAATAATAATGACAGTTAACATATATTGACTGTTTCTTATATGCTAGTATAGTAACCATACTATATTATATGTATTCTCTTAGTCTTTCGGATGACCCTATTAAATATCGATGCTGTTAATATTCTTGTTTTACAAATAAGGAAACTGAAATTCAGAGAAATTAGCTTACTTGCCCAGGGTCACATAGTTAGTAACTCTGCTCTTAATTACTGTGCTATGCTGGCTCTGGAAATGTTCGAGGAATCATTATAATCTCTAATTAATGAAATTGAGTCTGATAGTTGTTACTATTTACTATGGTGAGTATCTTCAGTTAAATTTTTTAAAATAAAATTTCTTTTCCATTTAATGCTTTTAAAAATGTACTTTACTGGTAAAATTCGAGACTTTGGTCTTTCATTTATCAATGTACTGATGGTGATATTTCCTTGGGATCAATTATCTTATTGATTTTAGACTTACCTTAATGGTTGAGAATGTAACTCAGCTCTGTAGAGACTTTTAGGAAAGTGTATCTGTGCTTTTTCTGATATGGCAACTGATTTTCCAGAGATTGATTAGAACTCAACTACATTTTATATTATTGGCATTTAAAGTATCAGAAATTTTCAATCAACTTTGTTTAAGGTTAAGCAGCTTTTAAGGGGTGGAAATACATTTTTAGTAAATGGTGTCTTTATAAATTATGGTTAAGTAACTTCTCCAGTATAACTAATTATCTGTAAGAAATATCTGGGTCATTGATTTTTTCTTTGTCTACTTTATTGAAAGATTGTGAGAAAAATACATAAAAATGTATGTAGTTTTATTTGAAGGGACCCTTATCAACATAAATAGTATAACAAATGGAAGTTTCAATTTGAAGGCTTTAAGAATTTTCTAGACCTAGAACTGAGTACCTTGCATATATTAATATAATTCAGTCTGAAAATAGTTATGTAGTAGAAGAAGATGTTGCCATTATCATATAACAGGAAGCGGGAAAACTAACTGGTTTGTTTCTATAACTGCCTGAAACCAGTTGCAGATATGGCACTGTGAGTGCAGGAATTGTGATTCAAAATATAATTTCTGCTTGACAAACATGGGTTGTGACTGCATAGGTCCACTTGATATTTTTCCACTTGATTATCAATGAAAATGTACACTGATATTTTTCAATAAATATATTGGAAACTGTTTTGGAAATTTGCAACAATTTGAAAACACTTGCAGATGAACTACATAGCCTAAAATATCAAAAAAATTTAAGAAAAAGATATGGCATGAATGCGTAAAATATATGTAGATACTAGTCCATTTTTTCATTTACTACCATAAAATGTATTCAAATCTGTTATAAAAAGTTAATCACAATGTAGGCACATAAACACTAGCAGACCATATCTGGTGCAATTCTCAATCCAGAAAAATGTAAAAAAAGCAAAGATGCAGTATTAAATCATAACTGCATGAAATTAACTGTAGTACATTCCGTATTACTGCAGTAATTTTGTTGCTACCTCCTATGGCTATTGTGGTGAACTCAGGTGTTGCTAGTATCCACTTAAAATGCCAAGACGCTCATCATCTCCAGGTGAGCAGTTCGTCTCTCCAGTAAACTGGGCATAACAGTAAAAAGTGATCTCTTGTGGTTTTTGAGTATTTTATCATTGTGTGTAGCACTATACTGTACACCTTGAATAACACCATAAGACCCATATGAAGTACCACTAGTGATGCTGGAAGTACTCCCAAAAAGCGGAGAAAAGTCGTGACATTATAAGAAAAAGTTGAATTGCTTGATATGTATTGTAGATTGAGGTCTGTAGCTGTGGTTGTCTACTATTTCAAGATAAATTAATTTAGCATTAAGGACTTCTGTAAAAAAGAAAAGGGATAGGCCGGGTGTGGTGGCTCACAGGGTGGCCTTGGGAACACCTTGGAAGGCCAAGGTGGGTGGATCACCTGAGGTCAGGAGTTCAAGACCAGCATGGCCAACATGGTGAAACCCCGTCTCTACAAAAAATACAAAAATTAGCCATGAGTGGTGGTGTGCACCAGTAATCCTAGCTGCTCAGAAAGCAGAGGCAGGAGAATTGCTTGAACCGGGGAGGTAGAGGTTGCAGTGAGCTGAGATCATGCCACTGTACTGCAGCCTGGGTGAAAGAGCAAGATTCCATCGCAAAAAAAAAGGGAAAGAAAAGAAAAGGGAATTCGTGAACTATCACTGCAGCTACACTGGCAAGTACAAGAACCTTGCACTTTTTGTGCAATATCTTTTGATCTCATATTGTAAGTTCAGCTTTTATGTAGATGTAGCGTTGCTATAGGAAAAGCATACTTATAGACTCTACTATGACTTGAGAAAAAGAAAAGTCATTCTGTGACAATTTAAAGCAAAAGGAAGGTGAAGGATCTATATCCGGAAAATATAATGCCAGCAAAGGATGATTTGATAAGTTTAGAAGGAGGTTTGACTTTAGAAAGGTCAAAATAATAGGAGAAACAGCTTCTTCTCACCAAGAGGCAACAATTAAGCAAATTTAAAGAAAAAAAAATTTAAAAGTGGGCAAAAGACATGAACAGACACTTTTCAAAAGAAGATGTACATGCAGTCAAAAAACATATGAAAAAAAGCTCAACATCACTGATCGGTGGAGAAATGCAAATCAAAACCACAATGAGATGCCATCTCATGCCTCTCTCTTAGTAACAGAATGGCTGTTGTTAAAAAGTCAAAAAACAACCAATTCTGGTGAGATTGTGGAGAAAAAGGAACACTTTATACATTGTTGGTGGGAGTGCAAATTGGTTCAACCATTGTGGAGGACAGTGTGACACTTCCTCCAAGACCTGGAGGCAGAAATACCATTTGACTCAGCAATTCCTTTACTGGGTATATACCCAAAGGAATATAAATCATTCTGTTATAAAGTTACGTGCATGCATATGTTCACTGCAGCACTATTCAGAATAGCAAAGACATGGGATCAACCTAAATACCCATCAATGATAGACTGAATAAAGAAAATGTAGAATACTATGCAGCCATAAAAAGGATCAAGATCATGTCCTTTGCAGGGACATGGATGGAGTTGGAAGCCATTATCCTTAGTAACCTAACACAGGAAGAGAAAACCAAACACCACATGTTCTCATTTATAAGTGGGAGCTGAATGATGAGAACACGTGGACACATGGAGGGGAACAACACACACTAGGCCCCTTGGGAGATGGGGAGAGGGAGAGCATTAGGTAGAACAGCTAGCTGGTGGGTGCTGGGCTTAATACCTAGGTGATGGGACAATCTGTGCAGCAAACCACCATGGCACCTATTTACCTATGTAGCAAACCTGCACATCCTGTACATGTACCCCGAACTTGGAAAAACAAATCATTGAGGGGAAAGGATATTTATTTGCATGAACAGGTTTTTAATGTAGACAGAAATGCCCTATTCTGGGGGAAGAAAAAATGCCACAAAGGACATTTATTAGTAAGGAAGAGAAGCAAGCACCAGGATTTAAGGCAGGAAGGGATAGGCTAACTCTGTTTTCTGCAAATTCAGGCAGGTTTATGATCAACACTACACTTATCTATAAAGCTGCTAACCCCTGTGCCTTGAAGGGAAAGGTAAACACCATCTTCTAGTCTTTTGGTTGTACAATAAGAAGACCCGGACAATGAGAACCCTTTTTTCTGGATTGGTTCCATTGATTCTTTTTCCCTGAAGTCAGGAAGTACCTTTCTAGTAAGAGACCACCTTTTAAAGTTCTTTCAATATTGGACAATTCTCCAGCCAATCAGAAACTCATGAGTTCAACACTGAAGGCATCTACTGCAATCTACTGGCTCCCAAACACAACATCTCTAATTCAGCCTCTAGATCGGGGATTATAAGGACCTTTAAGGCTCGTTACACATGGTAGTCTATGGAAAGGATTGTCAACACCATGAAAGAGAACCCTGATAGACCATCATGAAGGTCGGGAAGGATCCATTGGAAATACTGTCATTATAGAAAGGGCAGTGAAAACCATCATGCCTGAAGAAATAAATTTCTGCTGGAGAAAACTGTCTACATGTTATATATGACTTCACAGGATTTACAGCAGAGCCAGTCAAGGAAATCATGAAAGATTGTGAGTATGGCAAAAATGTGTGGCAGGGCAAGGGCAGAGTTGGTTTTAAGATATAGATCTTGAAGAAATTCAGAAGATAATAGACACTACACTAGAGGAGTTAACAGAAGATGACTTGATGGAAATGAGTGCTTCCAAACCAGATAGATACGATGAGAAACAAGATGTAGAATAAACAGTGCCCGAAACAGATTGACATTAGACAATCTTGCAGAAGCATTCTGATTATGTAAGACTGCTTTTGACTTTCACTACATGGACCCTTATATGGGCACCCAAACTTAAGCAAATGGTGGAAGAAGGATTGGTACTGTATAAAAACTTTTAGAGAAACAAACTAGAAAGTCAGGCAGAAATTATGGTGTGTTTTCACAAAGCTACACTGAGTGTGCCTGCCTCACCTGCCACCTCTTCTGCCTCTGCCAGCGCTGAGACAGCAAGACCAAGCCCTCTTCAGCCTGTGAAGACAACAAGGTGAAGACCTTTATGATGATCCACTTCCACTTAATGAATATATATTTTCCTTAAGATTTTCTTAGTAACATTTTCTTTTCTCTAGCTTACTTTATTGTAAGAATATACTATATAACACAAATACAAAATTTAATCAACTGTTTACGTTATCGATAAGCTTCAGGTCAACAGTAGGCTACTAGTAGTTAGGTCTTTGGGGAGTCGAGTTACATGCAGATTTTTGACGATGCAGTGGGTTGGTGCCCTCTACCCTCCATGTTGTTTAAGGGTCAGCTTACACGAATTCCTTTGGTTATTCACTAGTCCATTGGGTACTGTGTATTTTGAACCTACCTTATTACCGCCTTGACTCCTGCATACCATTGTTTAAATACTATTAAGAAAAATATGCCATCATTTAATTGTAAGATGCTGCAGATTATAAGATTCATTGGAGATGTTAACATGAAAAAATTTGCATTCAGAATCAATGAATATGACAAGGTAATAGTTTCCAAATATCTCTTTGTCATCCAGGATTTCAAGTACGATTTTTTTTTTTTTTTTTGAGATGGGGTCTCGGTCTGTTACCCAGGCTGGAGTGCAGTGGCACAATCTCGGCTCACTGCAAGCACCGCCTCCCAGGTTCACGCCATTCTCCTGCCTCCGCCTCCCGAGTAGCTGGGACTGCAGGCACCTGCCACCACACCCGGCTAATTTTTTGTATTTTTAGTAGAGATGGGATTTCACCATGTTAAGAAGGATGGTTTCCATCTCCTGAACTCATGATCCACCCACCTCGGCCTCCCAAAGTGCTGGGATTACAGGCGTGAGCCACCGCGCCCAGCCTCATGAATGATTTTAAGGTCAGCACAACACACAAAAAAACTCTTTGTTAAGTACTTTGTTATGAAGGCTAGACTTCTTGAACGTGGTTACTGCCCAAGCAATGTTTTGCCTCTTCCAGGGATTAAACCAAGGTTTTTCAGAAAGGAGGTACTATTTGGAAGATTTTACCTGAGTATCGTAGTATAGATTCTCATTCGTTGTCTTTGGTAAGATTGAGAGTCAAAAACAGTATCCTACAATGTGAAATCAACATCTGTAATTTTAATTAAATATTAATTAGAAGTGGGGGTTTTCATTGTGCTAAGTATGGCAGCCATGACTATTTAATCCTTGAGTTAGGAGTTGATTTTACCTATTTTGCTCCTCCCCGATAACTCTTTTTTTTTTTTTTCCTCTTTTTTTTTTCCTCTTTTAAGAGACAGGGTCTTGCTCTGTTGCCTAGGCGGGAGTGGAGTGGCGTGATTATAGCTCACTGTAACTCAAACTCCTGTGCTCAATTGATCCTGTCACCTTACCTGCCCAAATAGTTAGGACTACAGGCATGCACCACCACACCCAGCTAATTTGAAATTTTTTTTGGTAGAGGTAGGGTCTTACTATGTTGCCCAGGCTGGTCTCAAACTCCTGGATTCAAGTGATCCTCCCTTCTTAACCTCCCGAAGTGTGGGATTATAGGTGTGAGCCACCACATCCTACCCCATATAAGTCTTAAACCAGCTTCACTAAACACTTTTGAGTAAGAATAGATTCTTTTTTTCAGGGAGAGAAACATCTGTAAGTAAAATTAATATATGCCTGTATGGTTGTTTTATATTTATAAATTAAAACATACTTTTTAATCTCAACTTAAAATATGGTTTCATCAGATCAAAGATTATATAAAATTGTATTATTTATAAAATGAAGATTAGATATGTGAAAGATTATATTAAAAAGAATCAATGTTAGACTTTGAGTTTCGTATTTGGCATATACAGAATGTTGAAAAACGTAAGTCAGTTGAAATCAGTGAGATGACAGCATTATTTTCTAACATTATGTTTGAACAGAATACATTTCTTTGCCTTTCAGATCAACAACTGGCCATACATCCAACAAGTAAATTAGGAACTTAAATTCCTACAAAGAAGTAATATTCACTAGCAGTATGACTGAATTTTGGAAGATAGTGTGCAGTGCAAGCTTTTATCCTGGAAAGACAAGCTCCAAAGGAACTTCACAGAGTGGAATTTTTGGTGAATTACCATTGATCAGTCAACCTCAAAGATGTAGAAAAAAGATCCGTAGATCAAGCAGACCCTTAGAGACAGAGTAGGAATAATAAAATTGGCCCCAAACTGAGGTGTAAACTAAAATGCTTGTTTGCTTACCAAAGGGACTATGTCTTTGTAGTGATTGAAGTGCTGGGTCCCTTTCTGAGAATTGTGGAGTCCAGAAAAACAGATTAACAGTTAAATGGTTGTTTGTGAACATAAAAATAGAGCCAGGGAAAGTGTATCATTTTGAGGATTGCCTTAGCCATGGTCCTAATGAGACCTCATGAATGAACTGTCTTCCTCAAGAGAAATCACTCAGAATGTTTTTTTGCCTCAGTCTTTTGGTTATACTTCCTGAAGTATACTAACTATAGTAAGGAGAGAGGTGTAATGCTTCTTCATAAATGAGGAGAAGAGTGTTTGAGCAGAGGGAATGTGGAAAAGGAGAATGGTAATGGAATATTTGCCACAGGAACCCTTTCAGGTAGGTCAGTTTAGTAAAGAATGCAAGAAGTTGAAGAGCTGGAGATTGAGTCACTTAAAATGATCTATACCTGTATATCCCTTTAAAGGTGTTTATGTACCCTAGAGCCCACGAATATACATTCCTTAGTTTGAGGAATTATGGCATTTGTTTTTATCTTTGTAGATATTGGCTTACTTTCTTGGGATTTTCATTCATACAATAAATACTTATTCATCGTCTATTTACTAGAATACTGTGTTTTATATCTGATTTCCAGGTGCTTGATAAATATATGAATTGAATTGAATATTTGTTGAACATGCCTATTAAATAGATTTCCAAGCTAGTTCCTTTCATAATTTTTGTAGTTAAATGGACTTTATATGTCTTGCCATGAGACCTATTTGAAATATTCTTTTGATAAGAAAATGCTATCTGAGTAGAAAGTGGTACAGATAACATATTTAGGAATGAGCAAGGATCTTCCTGTGTTTGGGTGAAAAAGATAGCTGTACTTGAACACTATCCCTCTTTCCCATAAAGTGTGCTCTTATGTCAAAACCAGTGATTTTTCCTTCAGGAATATAAGTGTATTTTCTGTCAACTTCAGAAAAAAATTGTAGTAACCTAAAGAAGAGACTTTCTTTTTGTGCTAGAGATAACATGGGACATACTTTAGGGTAGTATATCATAAACATAACTTACGGTCATCTACAGATAATGAATATGATAATGTTAGATGCACATTCAACAAAGAGAGGGAACAAGATAACTATGTAAAAAATAAGGAAGGAAAATAAAGATGTGCAGAGACATTTATTAAAGGCTCTACTGTATTTCATAATGGTTGGATTCATTAGCACATTATTTTATTTCAGATAAGCATGGATATAGTGGGCAAGATTGACTTTGGAAGGCTGTACTGAGCTCTTAGAGAACTGTCGAGGGAGAAAGTTTGATTTACACATGTACATAATTTTGTTAGGGGGCAAGAAAGGAAATACGGAATGATGTTTCTCCAGATGTTTCTTCATTTTGGCCACTAGATGGTGACGTTGTATAAAGACAGCTTGGTTGTAGAAGGTGAAATACTCAAAATTTGGTGTGGGATTGGGTATATTTATTTATATTATATACCCAATTATATTATTGGGTATATCTATATTTAACAATTAAGCCCAAGAATATCACTTAATTTTTTTATATTCATCATTCAGCCTTGTAGCACATTTTTGGTGAATTTATTGAACTTCTCTTTTTGGTATTTAATTTATATGTATACACTGTCCTGAAGTATTTTGTTAATATCTCTGTGCCTAGCATATTTAGTGATGATAAACTATATATGATAAACAAATACTTAAACAAATGCCACCTGCCCTCCAAAAAATCACATAGCAAAAAAAACTTATTGATGTATATGATGTGACTAAGAAACATATTTAAGATACATTAAACAAAATAGAAATTTATTTGTGTTTGTACTGTGTTTACTTCTTTACTGCTGATAGCATAGGTATACATGCACATTTGGAAGTTGGACTCAGGAAGAGGGGCCACTCCAAAGGTCCTCTCATCTGTGAATAACCCTTTCATATTACTGAGTATGGGTAACCCATATGCCAAGGATCCTTCTGCTTTCCTTTCTGTGCCCTACCACCAACTTCCCATTATTTTCCAATTCAAAAACAATTGGCGAGTAGCACTGTAGTATTGCTATGATTTTAAAAGACACAGTCCTTTCTGTAACAGTTGAGGTTGGTGCCTCTTGAATTAGTGGGTTTTCTGTTACTGGATTGAAAGAAAGTAGGTCCCTATTATCCTTAAGTTGGAACTCTGAAGGTATTCTTTCATAGACATGGTGTTTGTTTTTTTGTTTGTTTGAGACAGAGTCTCACTCTGTCGCCGAGACTGGAGTGCTGTGGCATGATCTTGGCTCACTGCAACCTGCACGTCCTGGGTTCAAGTGATTCTCCTTCCTCAACCTCCTGAGTAGCTGGGATTACAGGCATGTGCCACCGTGCCCAGCTAATGTGTGTATTTTTATTAGAAACGGGGTTTCACCATGTTGGTCAGGCTAGTTTCGAACTCCTGACCTCATGATCCACCCACCTCGGCCTCCCAAAGTGCAGACATGGGTTTTCTTTGTTGTTTGTTTGTTTGTTTTGTTTGTTTTTTTGATTTTTTGAGACGGTGTCTGGCTCTGTTGCCCAGGCTGGAGTGCAGTGACGGGATGTCAGCTCACTGCAAGCTCCGCCTCCCAGGTTCACGCCATTCTCCTGCCTCAGCCTCCTGAGACATGGTGTTTTTAATGGTGGTTAAATATGACTAAAGTGGTATTATTTGCAGCTCTACTTTTTAAAATCAGAATTTTCTTTTCTGGGGTTTGGCCTCACTTCTTATTTTCTTTACAGAATAAGATCGAAAAAGCATTTTCTCTTCTGTTTAACAGGGCCTCTTCAAGTGACCATATAGACCTATTAAACATGATTTCTTTCTTAAAACCTACTTCATTTTCTCTAGCTTGAAGCAAGTTGTTTCTCCTCTCTTTTCTTGTAGTCCTTGTTAAGGATTCAGCTTTTATGTTAATCCTGTGTAGATTTTTGTCATCCCAACTATACTGTTTGTGTCTTAAAGGCAAACTTTCTTGCTTAGCCTCGTATCTGTTATCAACAAATTCTTGTCCAGTGCCTTACATGTAGTAGGTGCTCAATAAAATACTTCAGATGCTTAAAGAATGCTTAGATGGCTGATGCCAAAGTAGTGTCTTTTAAGAAAATTAGCTATGACTGTATATGGCACAAGATGTTTAGATTGGCTTTTAAGATATAAGAACTCCGATGACCAGGTGTTTTGCTTTCTGATGAATGGATGCTATGGCATTGCAAGTTATAAAACACATTAGTTTGACTTTTGGAACGGAAAATGCATTCCTTTATACTTGTTCATAACATTCAGTCCACATATGGGGCAATTTGATTGTTAATACTGTAAATTACTGATCTTTATGGGAGTCACTGATTCTTTTGAGAATCTGAAACAGTTCTTCCCCCTGTACATACAACAGCCAGAAAAATGCACCTGCATTATAAAGATAATTCTGTACATTATTTAGAGAGCTCATAGATTTCATGTTAAGAACTTCTGCTTCAGGTTTTGGAATAGACTGCAGCTGATTAGTCAAAAGGCAGCATAATATAATAGAAAAATGTACTATATACAAAATCAGTTGATCTAAGTGAATTCTAGCTCTTATTCTACCTTTGATAAATGTAGTACCATTTGGCAGGTCATTTAATGTCTCCTTTTTGCCTGTTTCTTCATTTGTAAAGTGAAGTTGTTGGATGAAAGATTAAGTGAATTAGCACATACAATATACTTAGAAGAGTGCTGGGTATGTAGTATGCTTCCCAGCTTTTCTTTCTAGTCTTTGATTCTACTATCTTATAAAGGATTTCTGAATTTTTTAATGCCCTCCTCTTTTTGTCTAATTGATTTTCTTTGCTTTAAGAAAATAACTTTCATGTATATTTTAAAAACTTGAGTAACAATTTATTCTCTTATCCTGTAAGGCAAGTGGGAAACTAAGAACTTTAGTCTTTTCAGGAGTTGGATGTATTACAGCTACTGAAAAACTATTACTGTTCATGTAAATTTTTTTTTAAACAGAGTCCATTAACATCTATGTCAGCAGCAAACAGATTGTGTTGAAAATATGTAACTTTTTTGTATTACCCAGTAAGAAAAAGACCTTTCTTTTTTTTATTCTAGGGAAGAAGACAAAAATATATTTGATTACTGCAGGGAAAACAACATTGACCATATAACCAAAGCCATCAAATCGAAAAATGTGGATGTGAATGTGAAAGATGAAGAGGTATGAAAAACATGCCCTGTTAATTATTTTCCTATGGTTGTTCTGCCCCAGTGCTTTTTCCTAAATGGTAGGCCAATGAACTACAACTCAAAGTACAGCATGGCTAAGAGTATATCAGAATATCTAAATGAGATGCTGTTACCTAGTTAAGATACGTTCTGTGATTGTGTCAAACATATTTTTATCTATGTTTTAGAAGTTGCTACCTGAAATTTGTAGGAGTCTGATAGCTTCCATATGTTTATGCTAAAGGGAGAGATTATTAGCAAAATAAGTGAAATCTACAGGTAATAGCAATATCTCATTTATAAATAGCTTTCTTCTGTTATTATACCTTGAACAGCTAGGTATATTGTTCTTTGCTCAATAAATGTATCTCTAGAAAACTGTGTCCGAATTTTGGTAAATCAATAATTTAAATGCTGGCCTACTAATTAAAGGAATCGTATAGTAAATTATTTTATAAAATATATTACTTCTTTTTTTAGAGAGAGAGAGACAGGGTCTCACTCTGTTGCCCAGGCTGGAGTGCATTGGTGCACTAATAGCTCACCGCATCCTCAAACTCACGGACTTATGCAGTCCTCTTGCCTTAGCCTCCCAAGTAGCCGGGACTACAGGCATGTGTCGTCACTCCTGGCTAATTTTTTTATTTTTTGTGGAGATGGGGTATTGCTGTGTCGTCCGGGTTGGTGTTGTCCTCCTGATCTCAAATGATCCTCCTGCCTCAGCTTCCCAAAGTGTTAGGATTATAGGCATGAGCCACTGTGCCTTGCCTATTACTTCTTAATTTATTTGTGTTGTGAATAATACCATTCACAAACTGAGTTTTAACTGACCCTGCATTATAGTTGTTAACAAAGGAGCAACATTTACTAATTTACTTCTAATCATTTTCTCATTCTTTGGTGATGCTGTGAAAGATTACTGAAATGGCCAAAGGTAGTAATTGTTAGGAAGAAAGCATTGAGTGATCATAGATAATCTGTAGAATAGATAATAATTAACTTATGTGTAATTCAGAGCTGCCTATATAAAAGGTTAGCCCTTAATATTGTCTCACCTTTCGGCAACATCTTTCCTGTGATAATATTGTCAGTGGCATCTGGAATTGAAAATGTTAAGACTATGATGCTGCACAAAGGGACTAGTAATCCTATGTGGTTTTCATTAAGTAAACAAAATAATACCAGGTCTTCTGATTCTAACTGGGTTTGTGGTTTTTGTCTGTTTGTTTGTTTTTTGCCTTTCAGAATCAAAATACAGGCATACCTCTGAAATATTGCAGATTCAGTTCCAGACTACTGCAGTAAAGTGACTATTGCAATAAAGCAAGTCACATGAAATTTTTGGTTTCCCAGTGCATATAAAAGTTGTGTTTACTGGGTGGACACGGTGACTGATGCCTGTAATCCCAGCACTTTGGGAGGCTGAGGCGGGTGGACCACAAGGTCAGGAGCTTGAGACCAGCCTGGCCAACATAGTGAACCCCATCTCTACTAAAAATACAAAAAAAAATTAGCCAGGCATGGTGGCGGGTGCCTGTAATCCCAGCTACTTGGGAGGCTGCAGTAGGAGAAATGCTTGAACCTGGGAGGCAGAGGTTGCAGTGAGCCGAGATCGCACCATTGCACTCCAGGCTGGGTAACAGAGCAAGACTCCATCTTAAAAAACAAACAAACAAAAAAGTTGTGTTTACACTCTACAGTCATCTATTAAGTGTAGAGTAGCATTATATCTTTAAAAAAGTACATACTTTAATTTAAAATACTTTATTACTAAAAAAATTCTGACAATCATCTGGCTTGCCTTCAGCAAGTCATAATCTTCGTGGGGCAAAAGGTCTTGCCTCAGTGTTGATGGCTGCTGACTGATCACAGTGGTAGGCACTGAAAGTTGGGGTGGCTGTGGCAATGTCTTAACATAAGTCAGCAGTGAAGATAGCTACATTGATTGAGTCTTCCTTCGTAAAAGATTTCTCTGTACATGCAATGCTGTTTGATAGCATTTTACCCACAGTGAAACTTCTTTCAAAATTGTAGCCAATCCTTTCAAACCCTGCCACTGCTTTATCAACTGAGTTTATGTTGTATTTTAAAATTTTTGTTGTTATTTCAACAATGTTCACAACATCTTCACCAGAGTAGATTGTGTCTTAAGAAACCACTTTCTTTGCTTATCCATAAGAAGCAACTCCTCATCCATTCAAGTTTTATCATGAAATTGTAGCAATTCCATCACATCTTCAGGTTCCACTTCTAATTTTAGTTCTCTTGCAGTTACATCTGCAAGTAACTTGTCCACTGAAGTCTTGAATCCTTATCAGTGTCATCCATGAAGGTTAGAATCAACTTCTTCCAGGCTCTTGTTAATGTTGACATTTTGACCTCCTCCCATCACGCATGTTCTTAATGGATCTGGAATGGTGAATCCTTTCAGATCCATTCAGGCTTTGTTTTCCCATTTCAAAAGCACAGGCAGAATAGATTGAGAGTAATTTTTAAGGGCCCTAGGATTTTCAGAATGGTAAATGAGCATTGGTTTCAACTTAAAGGCAACAGCCGCATTATCCCCTAACAAGAGTATTAGTCTGTCTTTTGAAGCTTTGAGGCCAGGTATTGACTTCTCTCCAGCCGTGAAGGTCCTGGATGGTATCTTCTTTCAATAGTAGGAGTAGTCTGTTTTCTCTACATTGAAGATGGTTGTTGAGTGTAGTCACCTTTATCAGTTACTTTAGCTAGGTCTTCTGGATAACTTGCTGCAGCTTCTACATCAGCACTTGGTGCTTCACCTTGTACTTTTATGTTATGGAGATGGCCTCTTTCCTTTAACCTCATGAACTAGCCTCTGCTAGCTTCAGACTTTTCTTCTGCAGCCCCCTTACCTTTCTCAACCTTCACAGACTTGAAGAGAACTAGAACCTTGCCCTGGATCAGGCTTTGGCTTAAGGGAATGTTGTGGCTGGTTGATCTTCTATCCAGACCGCTCACTTTTTCCATATCAGCAATAAGGCTTTTTAACTTTTGTATCATTTGTATGCTCACTGGAATAGCACTTTTAATTTCCTCAAGAATTTTTCTCTGGCATTCACAAATTGGCAGTTTGGCGCAAGGAGCCTAGCTTTTGACCTATGTTGATTTTCAGTATGCCTTCCTCACTAAGCTTAATCATTTCTGGCATTTGATTGAAGGTGAAAGATGGTGCAACCCTTTTCCTTTCACTTGACACTAGGTTTTACTTGAAACTTAGCGACTATTGTATTATTGGCTAATAATTTCAATATTTTTGTGTCTCAGTCAGTAGGGAATCCTGAAGAGCGGGGGAGAGACCAGGAACAGCCAGTCAGTGGAGCAGTCAGAACACACAAAGTATCTATTAGTTAAATTTGCCATCTTTCTCAGTGTGGTTTGTAGCACTCCACAACAATTACAATAGTGACATCAAAGATCACCGATCATTACCCTAACAGATATAATAGTAATGAAAAACTTTGAAATATTGCAAGAATTATCTCAGTGTGACACAGAGACATGAAGTGAGCACATCTTGTTGGAAAAATGGCAATAATAGTTGGCTTAACTCAGGGTTGCTACAAATCTTTAATTTACAAAAAACACAGTATTTGCAAAGTACAATGACGCATAGTGCAATAAAACAAGGTATGCCTGTACAGCTTTCTTTTTTAAATAAATTCAACATGATTGCTTCCCTTGATTTTTTTATTGTAGTTTTTTATCTTTGTGCTTGTGAGTTAAAATTTTTATAAAGTTAATACATTCATCCTTAAAAAGAAATCAAATGTTACTATTAGTCTTATAAACAAAAAGATAATCTCTTACCTGCATCCTTCTTACATTTTATTCTAGCTCCCGTAAGGCAAAAACTTTTTTTTTTTTTTTTTTAAAAGACAGATTCTCAGGCTGGAGTGCAGTGGCATGATCAGGACTCACTGTAGCCTCTGCCTCCTGGGCTCAAGTGATCCTCCTACCTCAGTCCCCGTGTAGCTGGGACCACAGGTGTGCACTACCACGCCTGGCTAATTTTTGTATTTTTAGTAGAGATGGGGTTTCACCATGTTGCCCAGGCTGGTCTCGAACTCCTCAGCTTTAGTAATCAGCCTGCCTCAGCCTCCCAAAGTGCTAGGATTACAGATGTGAGCCACTGCACCTGGCCAGACTTCCAGTTCTTTTAATGTGTCTTTTTCACCTTACCTACATAACTCTAAATAATATACTTCTATTTCTTGATTTTTCAACTTTAGACATTATTGATTTGTTTCTGTGTTACATTTAGATTTAACTGTTTTACTCATCTCCCTCTCTCTCTGACCCTCCTAACATAATTATATCACAACTTTTAATTTTAGCTTTCTGATTGAATCTCTGTTGAATCAATATTAATATTATTATGACTATGTAAATACTCATTGCTAAGCTGTGGATTGTACTTATATCAGTCAGCTTTTGCTGTGGCACAAACGACCCCCATATTTCAGTTGCTTACAGCAACAAACATTTGTTTTTTGCTTATATCACTGTCTCATGAGGTGAGTGACACCATCTCATTTATATATTCTGATAATGCTCTTACTTGATTTATGTTTATCTGATATTTCAGAAGGGTTTTGGATCAGTTGAGACCGTCTGTATATTTTAGCTACTTTTATTATTAATAGTATGAGTGAAGGATGATGATAATATAACAGAAATAAATAAGTAAGCCACTTAACTTTTCAAAGTCACAGTTTTTTCACTGGAAGTATCTTGTGTGTACTATATGTTGCCTGTTAATATTTATCTTTCAAATGACACATAATACTTTATACAATGCGTGTGATAGTTTACAGAGTACTTTCACTTATTACTATATTATCTTTACAACAATTCTCTAAGGCAGATACTGTTCTTGTTTTACAGACAGGAACTGAAGTTCAGAGACCTACATTTACTTGCTCAAATCCGTATAACTGCTAAGTAGAAACCAGGTCTGGGAGAGTATTCTTCCTACCACTAGATTTTAGAAGGATAAATAAAAGGAAGAAAAAGAAGGATAAACAGTTGTCATTTGGCCTTCCTTGTGTTATGCTCTGGTTTGCAACAATTTCTTTTATAAAATATTACTAGAAGTCGAATTCATACGTGACCTCCACAAAGATCACTGAATGGACAGCTGTGATAGGAGTGGAATAAGTGCCTAGAACACAGATAGCTTACACTAAATAACACGTATTTTGTGTGTGTAAAGATAAGGAAAACTTGTGTATTTCATTACTTTGATGTAGTGCTGCTTTCCAGATCTTCCAGTTTGTTAACCATGCAGCTACCTTTACCCTCAGCCTGCCAGAACATTGTATTTCATGAACAGATGAAGTGCTTACACATTCATAGACTGAGACGCCAAGAATTCAGTTGGGTTCTCTCATTGCTCCAAGCAGATTTCTGCCCTCTCAGCCATGACAACTCAGCCTGGGCTTTGAATACTGATGGCAAACCCTTTTATTATTAATCAGGGATTTGTATGAATTAATTTAAGAACATAAGGGAGGTGGGAGCTTAAAATCAAAATCAAACTTAACATCCCAAAATAAAATAAATGGTATTGCTTCATCACATTTAAAGCTCTAGCAAATAAAACAATTTGGTAAGCCTTGATGATGGAGTAAAGTGTGTAGCCTCAAAATTAAACTTCTAGTTAAATGCTTTTAACCCTTTCTGTTCTTTTGACATTTTCTTATTATAAGTTGGGTAACAATTATAGTTTTGAAAGGACATTCAGTTCTTTTTTGTGTTTATGTGATATTTGAACTTGAGATATTTCCCTACTGATTCCCTAAGATTCTCTGGGATAATATACATTTTTACTTAAAATCTTCATTCAGCGGGTTCAACCTAATTTTATTTTTTTTATTTTTTTTATTTTTTATTTTTTATTTTTTTTGAGACGGAGTCTCGCTCTGTCACCCAAGCTGGAGTGCAGTGGCCGGATCTCAGCTCACTGCAAGCTCCACCTCCCAGGTTCACACCATTCTCCTGCCTCAGCCTCCCGAGTAGTTGGGACTACAGGCATCCGCCACCTCGCCCGGCTAGTTTTTGTATTTTTTAGTAGAGACGGGGTTTCACCATGTTAGCCAGGATGGTCTCAATCTCCTGACCTTGTGATCCGCCCGTCTCGGCCTCCCAAAATGCTGGGATTACAGACTTGAGCCACCGCGCCCAGCCTCAACCTAATTTTATGACTAAAAGTCACATTTATTGCACTTAAAATTTGCTGTGAGCACATAGAGAAATTTAATAATAATTTTAATAATAAAATGATAAGCTATATTTGTATTCCCACACATTGAAGTAAATACATTATTCGCTGATAACTATGAATTTATAATTTATAAATTATTATTTGAATACATACATTTGGATCTAAGTATTATATATGAACAAATATATATGAAACGCCTTTTAAATAAAATGTATTTGTTTTTCATAATGAAGTTATTTTATTGTACATAAGTATAATTCCTAGTGTACATATTTTATTCATTTAAGTTGTAATTACTACAAGTTGGGTATTCCTCATCTGAAAATCCAAAATCTGGAATGATCCAAAGTCTGAAACTTTTTAGCAACAGTGTGACACTCCAAGGAAATGTTCTTTGGAGCACTTTGGATTTCAGACTTTTGGATTAAGGAGGGGCAGTCAAGTATATAATGTAAATATTCCAAATTTTTTTTAAAATCTAAACTTTTAAACACTTCTGGTCACCAGCATTTGGGATAAGGGATACTCAACCTATGCAAATATAGTAAGGCATGTATTTCTAATTTGAGAAAATTACCTGGTATTTCCTACTGGTATAGTAATTAGGGGACATTGTCTGTATTTTGCATAATAGAAAAAAGTTTCATAGTTATGCTTAGATGTTTCAGGGTCCGAGTTTATAACACCATGGTGTCATATGTACTTTTTTAAAAAAAATTAAATTACAACTTTTAGTATATTTTCAATCATTTGAGAAATGCTTGAAAATTGAATTTGAAATATGAAGGGAAAAGTTAAAGAGAAGATCTTAAAGCCTATTTATTTTTTTAAATGGTGGTTCGATTTTTATCTTTGACCCACGTTAGTACAGCTCTTCACACATACCAAATATTTTTGGTTCTTCCAGGAAAATATCTTTTAAAGGGAAGGGATGATTTCAATAATTTGTAAAAGTATATTTGAAGTATGGGGAGAATATTTGCTATCAAGCATCAGGCTCAAATTATGTTTACATAATTCTTGTCACACATTATTTCTCAGATTAGTGTACTGTACAATCAACACTAAATACATGCTTATTGATAGTATTTAAATAGTATTTTAAATCTTTGAAGTAATTTAAATGTTTTAGATCAAATGTAACAGTGTAATATTTTAGCAAAATAGATGACATTATTCCAGTACAAATGTTTATCATCAGTCCCCCAAAAGCATTCATACATATAGTTCATTGGTTTTCCATAGATTCTTATCTAATGCACTCTCAAATTCCACTTTCATTGGGCTGCGTCTTTAGTTACATTCTTTCCTTTTCTGTCCTGTTGACAGTATAATTGTTGTCATTAGCCATTTTCCATAGTCTGTTGATTCTTTCAGATACTTTGAAGAAGGCTTACCTTTCTCTTGACTACTATTCCTTTCCTTTTCTACTTTGTTTTAAATCTGTGGCTCCTAATACAATTTGCATGCTTTTGGCTTGAGGAACTGCTGCAAACTCTGGTGAAACTGTGACAGT
The DNA here is from genome assembly GCF_000951045.1 of Mandrillus leucophaeus. Lineage (NCBI taxonomy): Eukaryota > Metazoa > Chordata > Mammalia > Primates > Cercopithecidae > Mandrillus > Mandrillus leucophaeus. Next base: position 157,503 of record NW_012107486.1, on the reverse strand, counting down.
ACTAACGTAACAGAAAAGCAAAAGATTTAAGAGGCAGGGTCAGTATACTGAGACTAAATTTATGCAGTTATATGAGATTTGAGAAAGGAAGGAAGAAAAAATGCATCCTCTTAAATAACTTTGTATATCACAGTATATGTTATTTTGGTTATATAGTTGATTAAGATGTTAATTTGAAGGAACTTTGTTTATTCACACGAATGACTGAGAAATGCATTTCAAATTGTCTATTACGCTTATTTGCATTAATGTAGGCAGTGCCATTTAAAAATCAAGCCTATGGTCTTGCTTTGCATCAGAAACTTAGATTTAATACAAAATCAGAAAGTAGTGAAAGTAGCTTAAATCCTATAAGCTTTGGCAACTTATTTTTGGTATGCTTTAATAGTGGTGAAATATACATAAAATGTATCATTTTAATTATTTTTAAATCTACAGTTCTGTGGCATTAAATATGCTCACATGAGGCCGGGTGCCATGGCTCGCGCTTGTCATCCTAGCACTTTGGGAGACCAAGGCAGGTGGATCACCTGAGGTCAGGAGTTCAAGACCAGCCTGGCCAACATAGTGAAACCCCGTCTCTACTAAAAATACGAAAATTAGCTGGGCATGGTGGCACATGCCTGTAGTCCCAGCTGCTTGGGAGGCTGGGGCAAGAGAATCACTTGAACCCAGGAGGTAGAGGTTGCAGTGAGCTGAGATCGTGACACTGGATTCCAGCTTGGGCGACAAAGTGAGACTCACTCTCAAAAATATACATACGTATATTTTTTTTCACATGAGCCAAGTGTGGTGGCTCACACTTTTAGGCACAAGGAACTCTTGAGCGCAGAAGTTTTAAGACTAGGCTGAGCAACATACTGAGATCCAGTCTCATAATAAAAAATAAATAAATAAAACAATATATTCACATGTGTAACCACCACCACCATGCAACTTTTTTATCTTCCCCAATTGAAACGCTATACCAAGCCAGGTGCCGTAGCTGATGCCTTAATCCCAGCACTTTGGGAGGCTGAGGTGGACGGATCACCTGAGGTCAGAAGTTTGAGACCAGCTTGGCCAACATGGTGAAACCCCATTTCTACTAAAAATACAAAAATTAGTCAGGCGTGAGCTACTCCGGAGGCTGAGACAGGAGAATCTCTTGAACCCAGGAGGTGGAGGTTGCAGTGAGCCGAGATCACACCACTGCACTCCAGCCTGTGTGACAGAGGAGACTTCGTCTCAAAAAAAAAAAAAAAGAAACTCTGTACCCATTAAACACGCCCCATTCCTCCCTTCCCCTGGCCCTTGGCAACTACCATTCTATTTTCTATCTCTGAGTTTGGCTACTCCAGGTACTTCATTTAAATGGTGTCATAACAATATTTGTCCCTTTTGACTGGTGTATTTCGCTCAGTGTAATATCTTCAAGGTTCGTTCATTTTGTAGCATGTGTCAGTTTCCTTCCTTTGTAAGATGAATAATATTCCATTGTATGCGTATACCACATTTTGTTTATTCAGATATCCGTTGATGGACATTGGTTTGCTTTTACCTTTTGACTCTTGTGAATTATGCTCTGAACATAGGTGTACACATTTTTGTTTGATATTTTTTTCCCCAAGAGTATATTGTGAAAAATTTTAAACATAAAGAGAAGTTGAATTTTACAATGAACATCTATATTTCTACCATCTGGATTCTACCATTAATATTTTACTATGCTTGCTCTACCAATATCTAGCCATTCGTCAAATCTTTTTTATTTTTTGATACATTTTAGAGTACACAGACAACAGTACACTTTCTTCTAAGTATTTTAACGGGCATATAATTAACTAGAATTCAGTATTTGGTTTTTCTTTTAAAATAATATTTATATACAATGAAATGCACAAGTCTTAAGGGCACATTTGATTAACTTTGACAAATGCATATGCTTGTATAACTGAAGCGCCTATGAAGATATAGAACGGTGCTGTCACCCCAGAAAGTTTCCTCATGCCCCTTCCCAGCCACTCTTTTCTTTTAATCCCAAAAAGGTAACCACCGTTTTGATATTATTCTACCATAGATTAGTTCTGCTTGTTCTCAAACTTTATATATATGGGATTATACATATGTACTCCTCTGTGTAGGGCATCTTTCATTCAGCGTAATGTTTTTGAGTCTCATCCTATTGCTATAGTTCAGTACTTCCTCCTTTTATACTGCTCAGTATGTTCCATCATGTGAATATACCATTGTCTTATGATGGATACCTGAGCTGTTTTCATGGCAACTTCCTATTATTACTGCTATTAATTACCTTCTTTATACAGGATGAAATAATACCTCCCTTTCATCTTCCTTCACCCTTAAGTCACTGACATTATAGCTTAGTAAATTCTTGTGAAGGGATTTCTTTTTTTTTCTTCTTTTGAAACACGAGTGTCACTGTGTTGCCCAGGCTGGAGTACAGTGGCTTGATCATGGCTCACTGCAGCCATGACTTCATGGGCTTAAGCGATTCTCCTGTTGAGCTCAGCCTCCTGAGTAGCTGGGACTACAGAAGTGTGCCACCATGCCCAGCTAATTTTTGTATTTTTTGTAGAGACGGGGTTTCACCGTGTTCCCCAGTCTGGTCTTGTACTTGCCTGCTTTGGCCTTCCAAAATGCTGGGACTAGGGCATGAGCTACCACACCAGCCAGATTTTTTAAAGTAGTATATTCGAAATCTTTCTCAATTTCCTGACAAATTAGCAACACCATTTTTCCCTACCCTAGATCTTTGCCAGTGAAAGAGCTCCAGTAGTTACTGATTTTAAGTGTATATCACACATACTGGTGTATGGTTTTCTTTTTAATGCTGGTAAGTAAATTATCCCAGAAGGAGTCATTGGCTTCCATGCTAGGTATATCTTGAGATGTTAGACTATCTTTCAATCTTATTCGTAAGTTTTTGAAACAACATTGTCATTTCACTATGGACAGGGAAGTGAAAGAAGGAGGCATTGTGTAATTTCTGGTGGTTGCAGGTAGCGGAGTTCTCACTATGGCCAGCTGCTACAGTAGTAGCAGCAAAAGGTAGAAGATAGTACGGAGGAGATGGGGACATTACAGGTTGTTGGTAGGTGAAGTCAATCTCTACTACAATTATAAATTGATACCCAATTTTTTTGCAGAGAGAAATTCACGTCCACCTGTTTGCAGTATTTCATTTGCTAATTAGACAGTACCATACCATATACCATATGTGTTTGATAGAATGACAGAAAGACAACTCTTACAAATTTAAATATACCAACTTTGCCATGTTTTTATCTATTGTATATATGGTATACATACTTTGAATTTGATCTCAAAATACCGTAAGAACATCAAGACTCATTTTATAATAGAATCTGCTTCCTTCCCTCCTCTCCCCTCACCCACCCCCCCCCCCCCCCCCCTTTTTTTTTTTTAATTTGACAGAATTTTGCTCTGTTGCCCAGGCTGGAGTACAGTGGCATGATCTCATCTCACTGCAACCTCCACCTCCCCGATTCAGGCATTTCTCCTGCCTCAGCCTCCCAAGCAACTGGGATTACAGGCACACGCACCATAGTAGAGACAGGATTTTGCCATGTTGGCCAGGCTTGTCACAAACTCCTGACCGCGGGTAATCTGCCCTCCTTGGCTTCCCAAAGTGCTGGGATTACAGAAATGAGCGACCGTGCCTGGCCAGAATCTCCTCTTTTTTAAAATTTTGTGATACTGAGGAGAAAAATCTAATTAAAAAAAAAAATCTACTTAGTTTAAGGATGAGTTACTAAGGAAATCAGAGAAGCATTTCATATATTAAGATGTGCTCTCTGTATTTTCCAGAAGGTATGAAAGTAATACCACTTAATAGGTTAGCTGCTACCCTGCACTTTCAAAGCACTTTAGAGTCATTCATCTGTCTGAGGTAGGACAGTGTTAGCACCCTTGGTTAATAGATGAGAATTCTTTTTCCCCTGCATTTTACTGTATTTGAGTTCCAGAATTTATTCAGAGCTCTCCAGTGTTTGTGGTCTTCTGGTGGCCTAACAAAGGTTCCTTTTAATAATGGCTCTCCCTCACCAATCTCCTGAATGCTTCTGGGATATTTTTCCAGAAGAGTTTTTAAAATTAGAAACAAAGAATTGTCACTTGTTGTGGTAGCAATAAAAATAAATTTAACTTGAAAATTTATAAGAGATTATATCACTCATGGAAAAAGAGAAAATAATTATATAGACAAATAGGTAAACTATTTCATAAATTTAGATAAAGTCTTAGAAGATATACCTTTAATGCACACCTAATTCATGGTTTTCCTTCTGGAGGAGAGATTATGGAATTCTTTACCTAAAATAATTTAATAATTGTATTGAACTAGGTGCGTTTGTGGTTAACAAAGGAAAGAAACCACAGGTGTTTATTTCCTGATTTTATCATGATTAATTATAAGGATAGCATCTCTGCAAATTACTGGTTATGTTAGTGAGTGAATAATAAATTAGAGTATGTTTATAGGAATTTTATAATTTGAAGAAGTAAAAGGTATCACAGACACCTCATTGTGCTGGTTTTTGTTCATTTAAATATAGAGCATCTTGAAGGTTAAAATTCCAAAGCCTGATTTGTTTTGTCTGTGTTTGTTTACAAGTATGTTTAATCCTACTCTTGTTTTTGAGCTTTGTAATACTGCATGGAATATTAATCATTATGTGATCTTAATGTAGATATCTTCAGTGCTTCCACAGAAAGTCATTGTCAGAGAATTCATTCTAATTCAAGGTTAATTAGTGTACCATTAAAATAATGTGTTACAAGAATTAATTGCATTGCAGGTCAGAAAATGTGTTAAAAAGTATGGTGTAAATGTCTGAGAGCACATCATCCTTTTTAAAACATTGCTATACATGTGCCCCGCTTCTGGAAAATATATCCAAAGTGAAAATCACTACGGAGGTCCAGTCATAGGTGTTTCCCCTAAAGTAAATTTTTGGCACCACATGGAAAATTTAAAATATGGGAAATTTAAAATATAACACCCATTAACAGTAAAATGTGTTACTTGTCAGCTTTACCATTGAAACAGCTAAGGATTTATATTTTAGCTTTAGTTGCTATAACCCTATTGGGTCAAACCTAAGGAAAATTCAGGAACGTGGCTGAGAGATATAAATCATCTATACATCTTATGGTAAAAGTACAAGACATATTATGTTGTCCTACTTAACTATTATGTAGTTTTTGTAAGTACCCTATGTAAATATATCACACATCCTCTTAACTATGTAGTAACTCTTGTCTATAGTTTAAGCTAATAGCCATAAAATGCACACTTACAATTAGAACTAAAAATGATAGACTTTGAAATTTTGTCTGATTCTTTTAATGTATTAATAAATGCTGTGAAACAATAACGTGGACCTGTAGAATATTTTATTCATTAGTATTTGTTCAGAGTCTCATTAAAATATCTAATTGTTCATATGGAGGATTTCTGAATTAAGGCCCTAGTAACAGCAGATCACATTAGAGCTACAAAAATTTTAACATAGGAAACTGCTGTAGTACTCAACAATACATTTTCACCTGGACTTTTAGAATTGTCTCCACTAAAAAATAACTCCTGGCTGGGCGTGGTGGCTCATGCCTGTAATCCCAACACTTTGGGAGGCCGAGGTGGGCGGATCACAAGGTCAGGAGTTCGAGACCAGCCTGGCCAACATGGTGAAACCCCGTCTCTACTAAAAAAAAAAAAAAAAAATACAAAAATTAGCTGGGTATGGTGGCGGGTGCCTGTAATCCCATCTATTTGGGAGGCTGAGGCAGGTGAATTGCTTGAAACTGGAAGGCGGAGGTTGCAGTAAGCGGAGATCCTGCCACTGCACTCCAGCCTGGGCAAAAGAGTGAAACTCCATCTCAAAAATAAAATAAATAAAATAAAACAAAGTAACATAGAATAAAATAAAAATAACTCCTACTGGGCTCTGAACAAGGCAAAATAAAATAGTTTTGATACTGTAAATTGTGAATGATTTGCCCACATTTTTTCACTGCTTTCCTCCCTCTTAGGATTTTGCGTAAGCCTGTTAGAAAACAGGTATTCACAGGTAAATAAAAGTAAATCAAGCAAATGAAAGCAAAAGAAGACAATTTGTAGGGAAGAAATTTTCCTACTTTGTTGTTTGTTTAAAGAATAGATCCTAGTTTAATTAGTTGAACTAACAGGTGTGTGAAGAGAGTCTGGATGATAAAAAGAATGAAGGCAGTTTTAGAAAAGCTGCTTCTTGAAAGGTGCTTTTTACTTTAAATCAATCCTCACCCCAGCTTATATCTATTTAAGTCTTTTCTAAAATGACATAAAGTAGGGATTTCAACTTAATGTGGAAAAACATTCCATTCTTTATAAATGACAACATCATCACCATCCTCAGAAAGTAGTAAGCCATGCATCACTCATTTATTCAGAAAAGCCCTTAGCTTTTGGGGTTTTGTTTATTCTTTTGAACCAAGTAGGCTTTTTTTCATTAACTAAAACAAGATTTAGCAGTAGAGAATAGAAATAACACATGTAATAGTAACTGTGAGTCTTTGGTAGACAAATGTTAAAATTAATATTTTGTATTTAGTATTTGTCTCCTAATAGTTAATCATCCATTCTCTTTTACAAGTGGCTTTCACAGTCAGCTGTTTGATAGACACTAATAGATTGTACTAGTGTTTTTGAGGTATTTCAGAGTGTAAACTTGCAATAGTAAGGAGAAACGCTTATTTTCAAACTGGTTTAATCTTTTTAAGGAATAAACTTGAGGAAATTTAGATATAGTACATTTGGATTATGATTTCTACCTAGGTTTAAGTTCTTGCTTTTTTATTCTTATGAATTCATTGGACATAATATTTTAGAAAACTGGAATTTATAAAGTACAGTTTACAAAGCATTTTCTTATAGTTCATTTAGCAGGTATTATTGATATTATTGTTGTTATTACTATCATCGCCACTCTGTAAGTGAACTGGTTGAGCTGAAAGCAGGCATTGGGCTAGTACAGATCCAGAAGTAGATATTGGGGCTTCGCATTGATTGTTTTCGTTGTTGTTGTTGTTTTTGAGATGGAGTTTTGCTTTGTCACCCAGGCTAGAGTGCAGTGGTACAATCTTAACCCACTGCAACCTCCGCCTCCCGAGTTCAAGCAATTCTCCTGCCTCAGTGTCCCAGGTAGCTAGGATTACAAGCACCCATCACCATGCCTGGCTAATTTTTGTATTTTTAGCAGAGACAGGGTTTCACCATATTGGCCAGGCTGGTCTTGAACTCTTGACCTCAAGTGATCCACCCGCCTCGGCCTTTCAAAGTGCTGGGATTACAGGCAGGAGCCACCGTGCCCTGCCCCATTGATTGTTTATTGCTTTTCCTGTGGTGCATTTTTATATCAATCATTCTTAGAATAATTAACCCATACTTTTACATATTTCCTTGTCTTTCCTAAAACATTATATCTTTTACATGGCCCCACCACTGAGATAACAAATTCATTTATCTTATTCTGTGTTTTAGGGTCGGGCTCTACTTCACTGGGCCTGTGATCGAGGACATAAGGAACTAGTCACAGTCTTGCTGCAACATAGAGCTGACATTAACTGTCAGGTAAGAGTGACAAAATAAAGAAGAGCTTTTATTTTTTAAATTGAAGTATAATTCACATAACATAAAATTTACCAGATAAACTCTTTTGAAATGTGCAATTCAGTGGCGTTTAGTACATTTCACAATGTTGTGTAATCATTGCTATTATATAGTTCCGTAATACTGTTGTCACTGCAGAAGAAAACCCTGTTCCCACTAAGCAGTCACTTTAAATTTTTTTTATTTCTCCCTTTGCCCCAGACCTTGGCAACCACTAATCTGCTTTCTGTTTCTATAGATTTGCCTATTCTGGATATTTTATATAAATGGAATCATAACAATTATGGTTGTGTTTGACTTCTTTTACTTAGCATAATGTTTTAAAGGTGTATCTATATTGTTATATGGTGACATATAACAATACCTCATTCCTTTTTACGGCTGTATTTTTTGAATATCCCACGTATTTATCCATTAATCAATTGATGGATTGATGGGCAGTTTGGGTTGTTTCTGTCTTTGGCAGTTGTGAATAATGCTACTGTGAACATTTGTGTACTTGTGTTTTTGTTTGAATACCTGTTGTCAGTTCTTTTGGTTGTAGACATAGGAGTGGAATTACTGGGTTATAAAGTAATTTGATGTTAACTTTTTGAGCAACTGACAAACTGTTTTTCATAGGAGCTACACCATTTTTCATGCCCAGCAGCTATGTATGATGCTTCCAGTTTCACCACATCCTCTCCAATACTTGTTATTTTCGCTTTTTAAAAAATAACTGTCTTAGCGGGTATGAAATGATGTCTCATCATGGTATAATTTTGATTTGCATTTCCCTAATGACTAATGATATGGAGTATCTTTTCACATGCTTGTTGACTATTTGCATATATTTTTTGGAGAAATGTCTAAGTCTTTGCCCACTTTAAAGTGATTTGTTTGTCTTTTTGTTGTTGAGTTGTAGGAGTTTTTTTATATATTCTGGATACTAGACCCTTATCAGATACATGATTTGCAAGTATCTTCTCCCTTTTTGTGGGTTTTCTCTTTATTTTCTTGATAGTGCCTTTCGATGCACAGGTTGTAAATTTTGATGAAATTAATTTATTATTTGTTTTCTCTTTTTTCCTTTTGTTTATGGTGTCATACTTTAGAAACCATTGCCAAATCCAAGGTCATAGAACCTAAGATTTTGGTTTTCTTTCTCCTTTTTATTGTGGTAAAATACTCATAAAATTTACCATTTTAACCATTTTAAGTGGATAGTTAATGTGGCACTAAATACGTTTATATTGTGTACGCCCATCGCCACCACCCATCTCCAGAACTTTTTCATCCCCCGCAACTGAAACTCTAACCATTAAACACTAATTTCCTATTCCTCCCTTTTCTCAGCCCCTGGCAACTACCATTCTACTTTCTATTTCTGTGAATTTGACTGCTGTAGGTACCTCATATAAGTGGAATCATACAAAATTTGTCCCTTTTTGACTGGCTTATTTCACTCAGCATAACATGATCAAGGTTCATCCATGTGGTTGCATGTGTCAAAATTTCCTTCCCTTTTAAAGCCGAATGTTATTTGTATGTATTTACAGTACTTTGTTTATTCCCATATCTATGGGCAGTTGGTTTGCTTTTACCTTTTGGCAATTATGAATAACGATACTGTGAACATGGATGTACAAATGTCTGTTCAAGTCCCTACTTTCACTTCTTTTGAGTATATACCCTAGAAATAGAATTGCTGGATCGTATGATAATTCTACGTTTAATTTTTTGAGGAATTGCCATAATATTTCCCACAGTAGCTGCACCATTTCACATTTCCACCAGTAATACATAGTAATACATTCGATTTTCTCCACATCCTTGCCCACACTTGTTATTTTCTGTGTTTTTGACAATAGACATCCTAATGACTGATTTGGGTGCCTTTTATTTCATTTCCTTGCCTAATTGCTCCAGCTGGGCCTTCCAGTACTAGGTTCAATAGAAGTGGTAACATAGGCATCTTTGTCTTTTTACGCTTAGGTTCTGGAAAAAGCTAAAAATAAAAATAAAAAAAATCACACAACACTGTTGTTACCATAAACCATGGTAATATCATCATTAAATTTGACTACCTAGTCTTCTGGTCTTTATCTTCAGAATACCTCCTATTTTACAGAGAAAGTAGAATAAATGTTTATGACCAACCCAGATCTCACCAGTAGCTCCAGACACACATATCTCTTCTTTGATGTCCCTCAGACACTTCAAACGCACAATATCTAACACTAAACACCAGCATCCCTCAACAGCCCACCCTTCCCTGCCCGCCACTCACCGTAATTGGCACCACCATCCAACAAGTTCCCAGGAGAATGTGTCATAATTTAGTTAACTAGTACCATATAAAGGAACTGTAACAATTTATACTTCGACCAGCAATGTGTGAGAGAATTCCTGTTTCTCCAGCCCTGCCAAATAGTTCATCATAACACTTTTTGTTCTCTGCCTGTTTGATGAATGGTATATCATATTTTTAATATAGCTTTTCCTCAGTTTCCCATTGTGTTGATGGTATTTTTCTCCTTACAGGAACTTTTTATATAGTAAGGAAAATCAGTTTCTTTGTGTTATAATTGTTAAAAATTTCCCCCACATTTTCTTCTAGTATTTTTATTATTTCATGGTTTTTATCAACTCATCTAGAATTGATATACGTATCCTATGTATGTAATAGGAATTTTACTTTTGTCCAAATGGTGCCAACTTTATTTTTGTCCAAATGACTAGCAAGTTCCAGTAATGTTTATTGAATCATTGGTATCTTTTCTATAGCAATTTGAACTGTCTTATCATAGTCTCAATTCTTTAATGTATTTCAGTCTATCTTGGGGGCTTGTTCTTCCATTCCATTGCTCTGGTTTTCTGTTCATGTATTTGTGCTACACTGTTTTAAGTATTATAGCTTCAAAATATATTTTTAAATCTGGTTGGGCAAATTCTTTCACTACTCATTCAAAATACTTTCTACTATTTTTGCTTATTTATTTTTCTGTGTAAATTTCAAAATCATTTTTTCAATGCCCAACTTTCCCTACCACTATTACCACTAAGTTAAAACAACAAACAAGAAGAACTGGCCAGATGCGATGGCTCATGCCTGTAATCCTAGCACTTTAGGGGGCTGAGTCAGGAGGATCACTTGAGACCAGGAGTTTGAGACTAGCCTGGGCAACATAGTGAGACCCCATCTCCACAAAATTTTTTTAAAAAAATTGGATGTAGTGGTGGGTGCCTGTAGTCCTAACTACTCTGGAGGCTGAGGTGGGAGGATCACTTGAGCCCAGGAGTTTGAGGCTACAGTGAACTATGATTGCACCACTGCATTCCATCCTAGGTGACAGAGCACAAGACCCTATCTCTAAAAAACAACAAAACAATTTTTTTAACCAAACACATTGTTTGGAGATATTGTATATGGAAATTTCCCCAAGTTAGGCATTGCCTTAGGTTTTTGCCTTGCAGATTTCTTATGTTCTGTTTGTTTGGGTAGTGTGAGACAGACAATCCAAAAGCTATAAGTGGCTTTATAGAACATTCTTTACTAAACACCAAGCTTTAATGCAAAGTAAAAGTTCGATGTAGGTTTTTAGGACGGATCTGTTAGTATTATATGCCTGGCACAATGTTTTCCTTTGTATTCACATGACCATTGTGTATAGCCGCCAGCTTTGATTCTCTTTTGACAGTCATAATCTATACAATCTAACTTTAGTTAATGGGATGCTTTTGGCTTTTCCAGTTTGAGTTGCTAACATGCTTCGAAGTCAGAGGGCTTCTGGAGGTTAGCTCTCAGAATAGCTCTTTCCCTTGTAATATCTTCTTTGGTTTCGTTATTGAAAACTCTTTTCAAATATAGACAATACAAACATAATAAATGGAAGGAAAGGTTCGTCTCCCTCATGACTCAATATTTCTCAAACAACATTATTATTGACTGGCCTATTGGTTGCCAAAAAGGAAAATCAATTTTATTAGAAGTATTTGCTTGGCCACAGATCTTAGTACTAACTCAGCACAGACAGTCTGATGTTATCAACTATCTGAAGACTAATTTTTACCATTAGTCTGAAACGAAGCAGTAATTAGAGATATGTCAAAGTCTACTCTGTGTTTTCCTGTCATTTTTTACCCTTCAGTCTCTCTCATACATTTTTTTTTTTTTTTTTTTTTTTGTACTGCAGCTTCTATTTTGTGTGACTGTGATGGAATTGAAACTTGAAATTTTATTTCTAAGGAAGATGCTGTATAGATTTCGTTTGTTATCTGACAGTATTATGGATACAGTTTTGTCTCTTCCACTGCTTGGTACTGATTTTTAGTTCCACTCTGGAACTTAGGTTCATACCACATATGGGATTAGGATATGGCTTACATGCACGTGTGTGTGCGCATGCACACACACACACACACACCCTTCTCTGACTTCTTGAGTAACTTTGATTTTTCAAGCCCTGAAGAAAGATTAAAACTACCCCCAAAGCACATTAAAAGGTATTTGAATGCTGAACATTTATTGGTAGGAGGAGTAGGAGCATCTGTGGTGTATGTGTCAGTACTGTGTACTGGTGTTATGCAGTTTAAAAGAAAAACATTTTGTTTAAGTGGTACAGAAATGTATAAAGGTTTTATGACATATACATTATATAAGCTTACAGTTTAGAGACTACCCTGTGCCCTCTCAGTGAATACCTTGTGCCTATCTGTGTCTTATAAAAGATTTCAAAAACATGAGAAAAGTATAAAGCAATAAATAAAACCATCTGTTATCCCATTACATAGTGCGTATCTGTGTGCAGTGGGGTGGGTAGGATATAACAAGTATTTAGTGTTTACTGTGTGTCAAGAATTTTATGTGTATTGTCTCTTTTAGTCATTGCATCAATCCCATAATGTGCATATATTATGCTCTACATTTTACGGTGAAGAAACAGGAGCTTAAAGAAGTTACAGAGCTAGTGAAGGCCAAAGCCTAGATTTGAATATTCTAACTCCAAAGCCCAAGCTCTTAACCTCTTCACTGTAAAATTTGAATATATTTCATTTTCATCTTTATTTTTTTCTACTTACAGGTATATATTTTAAAGGTATTTAGTATAATGTACATAAAGTGTTTTTCTTCATTAATTAAAATTAAGTCAAATAAATTCAGTGAGGTAAATGTACACAAATCTTAAGGATATGGTGCAATGCGTTTTACATACATACACACACACACACATCTATACACATACACATACCCTTGTGTAACTACCACCTATTTCAAATTAGAACATTCCTGGGATCCCTAGAAAATTTGTTCCCTAAAGTTACTTCCTGTCAATATCCATCCTTCACTTCCACCCTGAGGTGACTATTATTCTGAACTTCTGTGACCCCTGATTAGTTCTAACTCTTCTTAAAATTCAAATATTTGGAATAATAAAGTATATATACTTTTGGATTAAGCTTATTATGTTCAATATAACATTTGTGAGAGTCATCCATGTTACATGTATCAATTGTTCCCTTATTGCTGTATAACATTTCATTGTATGTATATACCACAATTTTATCTGTTCTCCTGTTGGTGGACATTTAGATGTCTTTTTTTTCCTTCAGTGTTTGGCTATTATGAATAAAGGAGCTGTGAGCTTTCTTGAATGTGGACATATACACGTGTATTTTCATTCCTCTTAGGTATATACCTAGGAGTAGAATTGCTGGGTCATAGCATAACTCTGTTTAACCTTTTGAGGAACTGCCTGTTGTTTTTCAAAGAGGCTGCACCATTTTATATTCTTAGCAGCAATGTATGAGAGTTCTAGTTTGTCCACATCCTTGCCAATACTTGTTATCATCTGTCTTTTTGATTATGCTATCCTAAGGTATGGGAAGAAGCATCTCACTGTGGTTTTGATTTTCATTTCCTTGATGGTTAATGGTGTTGAGGATCTTTCCATGTACTCATTGGTCATTTGTGTATGTTCATTGTGGAAATTTCATTCAGATTTTATGCTCATTTTAAAAATGGTGTTATTTGTCTCTTTATTATTGAGTTATAAGAGTTACATGTTTTGGATACAAGTCCCTTTTCAGATGTATGATTTGCAGATACTTTCTTCAGTTCATTGAATTATCTTTTTACTTGCTCGAAAGTGTCCTTTAAAGCATAAAAGTTTTAAATTTTTATGGTCTTATTTGTTTTGGGGTTTTTTTTTTTTTTGGTTTTAAGAAATCATTGTCTAATCAAAGATCATGATGATTAAGCCTTTTTCTTCTAAGAATTTTATAGTATTATCTCTTACATTGAAGTCTTTGATTATTTTGAGTTAATTGGGTAGAGTGTGAAGTAGGGGTCTAACTTCATTCTTTTACATATGGATATCCAGTTATTTCACCACTGTTATTGAAAAGACTGTTCTTTCCCCCATTAAGTCATTGTAGCACTCTTGTCAAAAATAAATTTGTTTATAAATATGAAGGTTTATTTCTAGATTCTTAGTTTTATTCCATTGATCAATATGTCTTTCCTTATGTTAATACCACACAGTCTTGATTACTATGCCTTTGCAGTAAGTTTTGAAATTGAAAAGCGTGATTCTTCCACCTTTTTTCAAGGTTGTTTTGGCTATTCTGGGCCCCGTGAATTTCCATGTGAATTTTCGGATCAGTTTGTTCATTTTTGCAAAAAAAAAAAAAATCTTTGCAGTGAAGATTTTAATAAGAATTGCATTGAATCTATAGATCAGCTTGGGGAGTAGTACCATCTTAAAATATTAAGTCCATGAATACATGATGCCTTCCCATTTATTTAGGTCTTATTTAATTTCTTTCAGTGATGTTTTATAGTTTTCAGTGTACAAGTCTTACACTTCTTTTGTTAAATTTATTGCTAAGTATTTTATGTTTTTAATGTTATAGATGGAATTGTTTTCTTCATTTTCTTTTCTGATTGTTCATTCTTTTTTTTTTTTTTTTTTTTTGAGACGGAGTCTCGCCCTGTCGCCCAGGCTGGAGTGCAGTGGCCGGATCTCAGCTCACTGCAAGCTCCGCCTCCCGGGTTTACGCCATTCTCCTGCCTCAGCCTCCCGAGTAGCTGGGACTACAGGCGCCTGCCACCTCACCCGGCTAGTTTTTGGGGTTTCACCGTGTTAGCCAGGATGGTCTCGATCTCCTGACCTCGTGATCCGCCTGTCTCGGCCCCCCAAAGTGCTGGGATTACAGGCTTGAGCCACCGCACCCGGCCGCTTGTTCATTCTTAAGGTATAGAAATACAATTAATTTTTGGCCAGGCATTATGGTTCACACCTGTAATCTCAGCACTTTGGAAGGCCAAGGCAGGTGGATGACTTGAGGCCAGGAGTTTGAGACCAGCCTGGGCAACATAGTGACACTGTGTTGCTACAGAAATTTAAAAAAAAAAAAAAAAAGGTCTATGTTTATTGATCTGTATCCTGCATTCTTTCTGAATACTTCTATTAGTTCTGACAGTTTATTAGTGGATTCCTTATAATTTTTATATACAATATTGTGTCATTTGCAAATAGAGATAGTTATATTAGCTGCATAAAACCAGATGGGAAATACTCCTTTATTCTCTGAAAGAGTGCATTTAAGGTTAGTATTAACTATTCTTTAATGCTTAGATAAGGGGTCTTCAGTTCCAGATAAGACTTATTTCTCCCTATTCTTCCTATTCAGTTCAGATTTAAAACGCTGGACATACACAGCAAATAAACGTAAGAAGACTAAAGGGTTAGAAGAAGAGAGCTGACTGACTAGGGACCTCAAGAATTGAGAAATGACACTGTGGTGATTTCTCTGGGTTTTCTTTTTGTTTCTTTATAAGCTGAAGTGTTCTCTGGAGAAGCCCACAACCCAGAAATACCAACAGGTGCAGAGAAGAAAAGCCTGTTGTCTCTTGCCAAAGGACAGGAAAAGGGGCAATCTAACAGAACAGAACTCTTCAACAATACCCATCCTACCCCAGCCAAATACATGGAGGAAGAATATGCCACCCTCTTGCTTGGAGGCTGAAAGGGAAGCCTAGACATCCCTGGTTCGTGGTAGCAAGCAGTGCTTCTCTTCTCCATCAAGGTGTTATCAACAGATGCTGAGTAAGAACCTTGGGCTTTCAGTTCCTGCCCAGTGGTAGCAGGGAGTGATTTCCTTTCCTCACCAGGGTGGTGCCAGAAGGGGCCAAATGGGAAGCCTAGACTTTCATATCCTGCCCAGAGGTAGCAGGTGATACTCCCCTTCTGTCATAAGTGTGGTGTCAGTGGAGACCAAGTGGTAAGCTTGGATATCCGTCACCTCCCACCCTGGAATTACAGGCAATAATAAGGTAGTACTTCTCCCCTTCCCAAATAGGGAGTGATGGTGTGGGGGAGAATTTTAGAGAGAAGGGAGCTGGAGAAAGATGCTTTAAGCTTGTATGTAGAGTTCTGTAAAGATCCCAGAGTGACTCATACATTATACTGACCAAAATTAACATGACAGAAGGGTTGAGAACTGAACTACAGTGTGGAATGGTGCCTACATTTTCACATTGACCTCTAGGTAGCACACAATCAAGGCAGACCCAAATAGTATTGTAAGGGCTCTGAAAATGAAATTATTGTTGGAACTACAACTCCTAAAAGTAGATCAGGACCTGCACAAGAAACCCAAATAGAGAAACTGCCTGCTAAACTAGAAGATTTAAATAGAATACAGATTCACATACTCAAAATTGAAAATTAGTCATCATACCAAGAACCTGGAAAATCACAACTCGAATGGTAAAAGGAGGTCAACATACACCAAACAGTGAGATGTTGACATTATCTGACAAAGGTTTTAGAACAGTCATCATAAAAATGTTTCAATGAGTAGTTACAAACATTCTTGAAACAGATGGAAAAAAAACCAGAAAATCTCAGCAAAGGAATAGGAGATCTAAAAAGGAAATAAATGGAAATTATAGAATTGAAAATATAATTGCTGAAATAAAAATTCACTGGATGCACTCAATACTAGATGGAAATGATAAAAAGATCAGTGAACTTTAAGCAAAGTATATAATTTGAACATCAGAGAGAAGTAGATGAAAAAGAAATTAACAGAGCCTCCAGGACTGTGGGACAATTGTAAAAGATCTAACTTTTTTTGTCATCAGAGTGCTAGAAGGAGAGGAGAAAGAGTGTGGAACTACAAAAAATATTCATAGAGTTACTGGCTGAAAACTTCCCAAATTTGATAAAAGGCGTAAACCTATAGATTTAAGAAGCTGAGAGAACCATAGACAGATATACCTGAAAAAATTCACAGCAAGACACATTAAAATGAAGCTTTGGGAGATTAATGAGAAAAAAAAACAACAACATTGAAAGCAGAAGGAAAAAGTACATTGCAGATGCTCCTCAATTTATGATGGGCTTACATCCTGATAAAACCATCATAAGTTGAAAATATCTTAAGTTGAAAATGCACTTAATACACCTAACCTATCTCATAGCTTAGCCACTGAATGCATTTATTTGTTTGTTTATTTATTTTTGCAAGACAGTGTCTAGCTCTGTCGCCCAGGCTGGAGTGCAGTGGCGCAATCTTGGCTCACTGCAACCTCTGCCTCCTGGTTTCAAGCAGTTCTCCAGCCTCAGCCTCCGGAGTAGCTGGGGCCACACTCGGCTAATTTTTGTATTTTTAGTAGAGATGGGGTTTCACTGTGTTAGCCAGGCTGGCCTCGAACTTCTGACATCAAGTGGTCCACCCGCCTCAGCCTCCCAAAGTGCTGGGATTACGGGCGTGAGACATTGCGCCCAGCCTTTTCTATCCTTTTACTTGTACCATATGTGTGTTAGTCTTCTTGGTCCGCTATTACAAAATACACAGACTGAATAGCATAAACAACAGATATTTATTTTCCCACAGTTCTGGAGGTTCTAAATCAAAGATAAAGATGCCAACAGGGTTGGTTTCTGGTGAGGCCTCTCAACTTGGCTTGTAGATAGCCACCTTCTTGCTGTGTCCTCACGGGCCTTTCCTCTGTGCTCCTATTTGGAGAGATCTCTAGTGTCTCTCTCTCGTAAGGGCACCAGCCCTTTCACATTAAGGCCACACCTTTATAACCTAATTTAACCCTAATTAGCTCTTTAAAGGCTCTGTTTCTAAATTTAGTCATATTGAGGGTTAGGGCTTCAACATAGGAATTGGGTGTGGGGGAGCACATTTTAGTTCATAACACTGTATCTTCATATTTAAGGCATGTCTCTTATAAACAGTGTGTAGTTGGGTTTTGGTCTTTAGTATGATAATCTTTGTCTTTTAATTGCAGTGTTTGATTATTTATGTTTAATGTAATTACTTGTGTAGTTGTGTTTAAGTTACCACCTTGCTATTTGTTTTCTGTTTGTTTCATCTGCTCTGTTTCTCTATTTTTTCTTTCCTGACTTCTTTTGTGTTTATATGTATTCTCTATTTTTTCTTTCCTGACTGATTTTGTGTTTATAAGTATTTTCTATTTTTTTCTTTCCTGACTTCTTTTGTCTTTATAAGTATTTTACTGCATGCATAGAATGTGTAATGATCAAGTCAGAGTATTTGGGTAACCTGGAGTTTTTATCATTTTTATGTGTTGGGAGCATTTTAGGTTCTCTCTTCTAACTGCTTTGAAATATACAATACATTGTTGCTAACTGTAGTAACCCTACTCTGCTACAAAACATTATACCTTCTATCTAACTGTATGTTTATACCTATTGATCAACCTCTTTTCATCACCACCTCCCACTAGCACACCTTTTCCAGCCTCTGGTATCAGTCCTTCTACCCACTACCTTCATGAGATCAACTTTTTTAGCTTCTACATATGAATGAGAACATGTAAAATTTGTCTTTCTGTGTCTGGCTTATTTCACTTGACATAAGGGCCTCCAGTTCTATCCACATTGCTGCAAATGTCATGATTCATTCTTTTTCATAGCAGACTAGTATTCCATTGTGTATGCATACCACATTTTTTTTATCCATTCATCTGTAGATGGACACTTCAGCTGATTCCATAGCTTTGGTATTGTGAATAGTGCTACAGTGAACATCAAAGTGCAGGTGTACCTTTGATACACTTATTTCTGTTCCTTTCAATAAATACCCAGTAGTGGCATTGCTGAAATGTATGGTAGTTCTGTTTTTAGTTTTTTATGAAATCTTCATACTATTGCCCCATAGTGGCTGTACTAATTTACGTTCTCACTAACCATGTGTAAGAATTTTTCTCTGCATCCTTGCTAGCATCTGTTATTTTTTAATCTTTTTAATAATAACCATTCTAACTGGGTTAAGATGGTATCTCGTGGTCTTGATTTACATTTCCCTGATTATTAGTGATGTTAAGCATTTCTTTCATGTAGCTGTTAGCTATTTGTTTGTCTAGTTTTGAGAAATATCTATTCACACGCTTTGCTCATTTAATAGGATTATTATTTTTTAACTATTGAATGATTTTTTTTTTGTATATTCTGGATACTAGTCCCTTGTCAGATAATTTGCAGATATTTTCTCACATTCTACAGGTTGACTCTTTACTCTTTTGATTGTTTGCTGTGCAGAAGCTTTGTAGTTTAATATAGTCTCATTTAGCTATTTTTTTTTAAATCTCTGCTTTCAAAGTCTTAGCCATAAAACGATTGTCTAGACCAAGTTCCCTGTGTTTTCATCTAGTAGTTTTGTAGTTTCAGGCCTTATATTTAAGTATTTAATCCATCTTGAGTTGATTTTTATATATGGTGAGAGATGGGGATCCAGTTTATTCCCCTGCGTATGGATATCCAGTTTTTCCAGCACCATTTATTGAAAAGGATGGCCTTTCCTCAATGTGTATCCTTGGCATCTTTGTTGAATATCAGTTGACTCTAAATACCTAGATTTACTTCTGGATTCCCTATTCTGTTCCACTGGTCTATGTGTCTGTTTTTATACCAATACCATGCTTTTTTGGTTACTATAGCATTATAATATATTTTGAAGTCAGATAGTGTGATGCCTCCAGCTTTGTTCTTTTTGCTCAGGATTGCTTTGGCTATTTGGGCTCTTTTCTGGTTCCATACACATTTTACAATTATTTTTTCTATTTCTGTGAAAAATGACGTCAATATTTTGATAGGGGTTGCATTGAATCTGTAGATTACTTTAGGCAGTAGGATCATTTAAACAATATTCTTCTAATTCATGAGCATGGGATGTCTTTCTATTTTTTTGTGAATTTCTTTCGTCAGTTTTGTAGTTTTCCTTATAGAGATCTTTCACCTCCTTGGTTAAATTTATTCCCGGGTATTTTTTTTTATAGCTATTATAAATGGGGTTGCCTTCTTGATTTCTTTCTCAGCTAGTTCATTATTGGAGTACAGAAACACTACTGATTTTTTATATGTTGATTTTGTATTCAGCAACTTGACTGAATTTGTTTATTAGATCTAGGAGATTTTTGGTGGAGCCTATAGGTTTTTCTAGATATAAGATCATATTATTGTCAAAGGAGGACAGTTTGACTTCAAGTTTTCCAGTTCGGATGGTTTTTATTTCTTTCTCTTGCCTAATTGCTCTTGCTAACCCTTCCAGTACTATGTTGAATAGGAGTGGTGAAAGTGGGAATTCTTGGCTTGTTCCAGTTCTTGGGGGAAAGGCTTTCCGATTTTTCTCCATTTGGTATGTTAGCTGTGTATTTGTCATATGGCTTTTATATGTTGAGGTATGTTCCTTCTATGCCTAGTTTGTTGAGAGTTTTTTGAGGAGATGTTGAATTCTATCACATGCTTTTTCTGTGTCTGTTAAGATGGTCATATGGTTTTTGTCCTTCATTATATTGATGTGATGTATCACATTTATTAATTTGTGTATGTTGGACCATCCTTACATCCCTGGGATAAGTCCCTCTTGATCATGATATATTCTGTACTGTTGGATTTGGTTTGTTAGTATTTTGTTGAGAATTTTTACATTTATGTTCATCAGGGATATTGGCCTATAGTTTTCTTTTTTTGTTGCACCCTTATCTGATTTTGATATCAGGTAATGCTGGCCTTGTAGAATGAATTGGGGGGAATGCCTTCCTCTTTAGTCTAGTTTTTTTTTGGGGGGGAGGATAATTTGAGGAGAACTGGTGTTCTTTGAAAGTTTGGTAGAATTCAGCGGTGAAACCATCCAGTCCTGGACTTTTCTTTGTTGAGAGACTTTTTATCACTGATTCAATTTTATTACTCACTATTGGTCTATTCAGGTTTTATTTTTTTCCAGATCCAATCTTGGCAGTTTGTATTTTCCAGGAAGTTTCCCATTTTCTTTAGGTTTTCTGGCTTTTTTATTGTGTAATTGTTCATAATTGTTTCTGATGATCCTTTGTATTTGTATGGTATCAGTTTCAGTGTCTCCTTTTTCATTTCTGATTTTGTTTATTTGGGTCTTCTCTCTTTTTTTCTTGGTTAGTCTAGCAAGTGGTTTATTAAGTTCTGTTCATCTTTTCAGAAAACCAACTTTTCATTTTGTTGATTCTTTGGATTTGGGTTTTTATTTGGTTTTTAGTCTCTCTTGTTTAGTTCTGCTGTGATTTATTATTTCTTATACTAATTTGGAGTTTGGTTTGTTCTTGTTTCTCCTTTTCTTTTCTTTCTTTTTTTTTTTTTTTTTTGAGATGGAGTCTTGTTCTGTCACCCAGGCTGGAGTGCAGTGGCGCAATCTCAGCTCACTGCAACATCTGCCTCCTGGGTTCGAGCTATTTTCCTGCCTCAGCCTCCCTAGTAGCTGGGATTATAGGCGTGCACCACCACACCCGGCTAATTTTTGTATTTTTTAATAGAGACGGGGTTTCACCATGTTGGCCAGGCTGGTCTCAAACTCCTGACCTTAGGTGATCTGCCCACTTCAGCCTCCCAAAGTGCTGGGATTACAGGCCTGAGTCCCTGTACCCGGTTGTTCTTGTTTTTCTAGTTCCTTGAGGTGAATTGTTAGATTGTTCATTTGAAATATTTCTACTTTTTTGATGAAGATATATATTGCTATAAACTTCCCTCTTAACACTGTTTTTACTGTATCCCATAGGTTTTGGTACCTTGTGTTTTGATTTTCATTTGGTTCAATACATTTTTTTATTTTCTCATTTTTTTCCTTGACCCAGTGGTGATTCAGGAGTATGTTGTCTAATTCCCATGTATTTGTACAGTTTCCAGAGTTCCTATTGTTATTGATTTCTAGTTTTATTCCGTTGTGGACTGAGAAGATACTTGATATTATTTTGATTTTTTAAAATTTGTTGAGACTTGTTTTGTGTCCTAACATATGGTCTGTCCTGGAGAATTTTCTGCATGTTGATGATAAGAATATTTTGTAGCTGTTGGATAAAACATTTTGTAAATGTCTCTTAAGTCCTTTTGGTCTAATGTGCAGTTTAAATCCAATATTTCTTTGTTGATTTTCTGTCTAGATGATTTCTGTCCAGTGGTGAGAATGGTGTATTAAAGTCCCCAATTGTTATTTTATTGGAGTCTATCCCTCCCTTTAAATCTAATATTTGCTTGATATAACACCTGGGTGCTGCAGTGTTGGGTATATGTTTAGAATTGTAACCTGTTTCTTTTTATTTTTATTTTTATTTTTATTTTTATTTTTATGTTGAGACGGAGTCTCGCTCTGTCGCCCAAGCTGGAGTGCAGTGGCCTGATCTCAGCTCACTGCACACTGCAAGCTCCGCCGCCCGAGTTTACGCCATTCTCCTGCCTCAGCCTCCCGAGTAGCTGGGACTACAGGCGCCCGCCACCTCGCCCGGCTAGTTTTTTGTATTTTTTAGTAGAGACGGGGTTTCACCGTGTTAGCCAGGATGGTCTTGATCTCCTGACCTTGTGATCCGCCCGTCTCGGCCTCCCAAAGTGCTGGGATTACAGGCTTGAGCCACCGCGCCCAGCCTGTAACCTGTTTCTAAATTAATCCCTTTATTATTATATAATGACCTTCTTTGTCTCTTTTTACTGGTTTTGACTTAAAGTTCATTTTGTCTTATGTAAGTATAGTTACTCCTGCTTGCTTTTGGTTTCTATTTGCATGGAATATCTTTTTCATCCTCTCATATTCGGGCTGTATGTGTCTTTACAGGTGAGATGAATTTCTTGTAGGCAGTATATAGTTGAGTCATTTTTAAAATCCATTCAGCTGCTGTGTATCTTTAAAGTGGAAAATTTAATTTATTCACATTTAAGGTTATTATTGGTATATGAGAGCTTATTCCTACCATTTTATTGCTTGATTTCTGGTTGTTTTGTGTATCCTTTGTTCTTTTATTTCTCTCTTATTTTTTATCATTGTAGTTTAGTGGTATTCTGTAGTGGTAACATTTGAGGTTTTTCTCTTTCTTGATTTGTGTGTTTGCTCCACCAGTGGTTTTTATATTTTCATGTGTCTTCATGATGGTAGTTATTGTTGTTTCACTTCTGGGTGTAGGACTCCCTTAAGCATTTTTTTTTTTAACTTTTAAAAACCTATACAGTGTGTTATCATACTGAATATTCCTTAAGCATGTCTTGTAGGAGCAGTCTAGGGCAATGAATTCCCTCAGCTTTTGCTTGTCTGGGAAAGACTTTATTTCTTTTTCATTTCCGACTGATAATTTTGCTGAGTGTAATATCCTTGGGCAATTTTTTTCCTTCAGGACTTTGAATATATCATCCAGTTCTCTCCTGGCCTATAAGGTTTCTACTGAGAAATCTGTTGTTGTTCTGATGGGGGTTCCTATATAGGTGACTAAATGCTTTTCTCTTTCTGGTGTTAGAATTTTATCTTTGATTGTTTTTTGTTTGTGTGTTGGTTTTGTTTCTTGTTTTTGCCACATGATCTCACTCTGTCACCCAGTAGCATGATAATGGCTCACTGCATCCGTGATTTCCCAGGATCAAGCAATCCTCTTGCCTCAGCCTCCCAAGTAGCTGGGACTGCAGATGAGTGTTACCATGCTCAACTAATTTGTTTATTTTTTGTAGAAATGGAGTTTCACCATATTGCCCAGGCTGGTCTCGAACTACTGGGTTCAAGTGATCCTCCTGCCTCACCTCTCAAAGTGCTGGGATTGTAGGCATGAGCCACTATGCTTGGCCTGTCTTTGACTTGACAGTTTGACTATAATGTGGCGTGGAGAAAACATTTTTACATTGTATCTATTTGGGGATCTTTGAGCTTCCTATATCCGGATGTCTAAATCTCTTGGTAAACTTGGGAAATTTTCACTTATTATTTCATTAAATAGTTTTTCTAATCTTTCATTTTCTCTTTGCCTTCTGGGGTTCCAAAAATTTGCCTATTTGGTCATTTTATGGTGGCCCATATGTCACAAAGGTTTTCTTCACTGTTTTTTGTTTTTTCTTTGTATTTGTTTCACTGAGGTATCTATGAAGACCTGTCTTCAAGTTCTGAGATTTTTTTTCTTCTGTTTGATCTACTGTCTTGTTGAAGCTTTTGAATGTATTTTGTATTTTATTCAATGAATTCTTCAGTTCCAGAATTTGTGTTTAGTTCTTTTTTATTATATCTACCTCTGACAAATTTCTCGTTCATATCCTGAATTGTTTTTCTGATTTCTGTGTATTGTTTTTCAGAATTCCCTTGTATTTCACTGAGGTTATTTAGTATCATTTTTTGAATTCTTTTTCAGGAATTTCATAAGTTTCTTTTTGATTGGGATATGTTGCTGGAGAATTATTATGTTCCTTTGGAAGTATCATATTCCTTTGCTTTTTCATGTTTCTTGTGTCCTTACATTGATACCTACAATCTGTTGTGACAGTCACTTCTTCCAGTTTTTTGAATTTGCTTTTGTAGGAGAGAACTTTTTCCTAAAGATGTATCTATGGTGTTGGTTAGGTAGGTCACTTTGGTTTCGATTCTGGTAGTGTAGTTTCTGGATGATTTCTTCAACTGTAAACAGCATCAGTGTTACCTGTGATTTCCTTGGTGGCTTAGCATACAGTTGTTAGTGAAGTTTTTCTGGGAACTGGGATGCCAAGTGGGCCAGTCTTGAGACCCTAGGGTGGTGTACCCTGGCATTGGTATTAGTGGGTCCAGGCAGGCTGACTTGTAGGCCTCCAGGTAACTTGCTTGGGTGCCAGGAATGGCAGTGGTGGGTCAGTCAGGCGGTATGTTCTCAAACCCCTAGGTAATGAGTGTGACATGGGCAGTGGCAGTAGCAGGGGTGGGACAACCCTCTGGGACCCAAGCAGAGGTTCTCACTGGTGGTGGTGGTGACTGGGATGGGTTGAGTGGGCCAGTGCCCAGACCTGCAGGTAGCATATGCTGGTGGATGCCATCTATGGTGGCAGTGGTGGGCTGGGTGGGCCCAACCTCAAACTCCAGCGGGGAGTGCTCAGGTGCCACTTGTAGTGGGCTGAGCTGGGGGCATTCCCTAGGCCTCTGAAGCTATTTCCTACTTTCTGTCTTGAATCCAACATTAACAGTTTACACTGGGGTTTTTTTCAATTTTTATTTGGAAATAATTTTAGACTACAGAAAAGTTGCAAAAGCAGTACAGAGTTCCTGTATACTCCTCATCTAGCTTTCACTAACAATTAACTTCTTGTATAACCATAATATAACTTTCAAAATTAGGACATTAAGATTGGTATTATACTGTTATTTAAATTACAGTCCTTATGTGAATTTCAACAGTTTTTCTGCTAATATCAAGAATGTTTTCTGTTCCAGGATCCTACCCAGTATTGTAATTTGGATTTAGTTATTCAGTTCCTCAGTCGTTCCTTATTCTTTAATTATCCTTATACTTTTGAAGATAACTAATTAGTTTGTAGAATGTTCGTCACTTTGGGTTTGTCTAATGTTTTCTCTTGATTGGAATTAAGTTATGCATTTTTGGCGAGAATATCACAAGTGATATGCCCTTCTTAATGCATCGTATTAAGGGATTCATAATATTATGTCTGATTACTGGAGATGTTAACCTTGGTCACTTTGTTATGATAGTGTCTGCCTGATTTGTTTACTGTAAAGTTGCTGTCTTTTCTTTGTAGTTAATAAATATGGGATGGAGTGAGATACTTGAACACTGTGCAAATCCTGTTTCTCCTTAAACTTATGGCCATTATTATTATTATTATTATTATTATTATTTTGAGATGGAGTTTCGCTCTTGTTTCCCTGGCTGTAGTGCAATGGAGCAATCACGGCGCACTGCAACCTCCGCCTCCCGGTTTCAAGCGAATCTCCGCCTCCTGGTTTCAAGCAAATCTCCTGCCTTGACCTCCCGAGTAGCTGGGGTTACAGGCATGTGCCACCATGCCCAGCTAATTTTGCATTTTTAGTAGAGACGGGATTTCTCCATGTTGGTCAGGCTGGTCTCAAACTCCCGACCTCAGGTAATCCACCCACCTCGGTCTCCCAAAGTGCTGGGATAACAGGTATGAGCCACCACACCTGGCCTATGCCCGTTAATGTTAGCGTCCATCAATGGGTTGTATCTCCAACAGTTGTTATTGTGGTATTTCCCTAATGGTGATTTTCTGATTTCCTCTTTTCTTTTACATTTACTAATTGGAACCCTCTATAAAGAAGAACTGGCCATTTCCCCCAATTCTAGGTTCATCTTATATTTTCCCTACCCTAGTCCTGGAACCAACGATTTCTCCAAGGATCACTGGTTCCCTTTATTAGAAAATGTGTTTAAAAACTAAGAGCTGGACACTAGATGTGCTCAATTCTGTTGGAACGGCATTGTTTCTTCATTCTCTTAATGGTCAGAGCTACAAAATATATGTATATGTAGGAAATGTATGTATGTATACTAATCCATGCATATATACATACTCTATTTCTGTGTGTATCTGTATTTGTACTGAATATCATGTGTTTACAATGATACTTTGATTATAATCCAAAATTACAGGGTTAGTTTAGCCTTTCCTTATTTGTAATTTGTTCTTTCAGAAACTCAGCTGTTACTATTTACCGTGTTTTTTTCTGTTCAACTCTAGTATACACATAAAGGAGTTTCAGAATTGTTAACTCATACCTCTGTGTGAAACATTTACTAGCTATGTTAAAACATTTATGTATAGTTCATTTTGCCATTAGCCTTAGGGTTTCCAGTCAACATACTGTTTTCCAAAATTACTTATGTTTGTTTCTTCCCCACCCACTTCAGTATAGTTATGTTGTTCAGTTCAGGTTCATTTGTGGGTGTTTGTGATTTTATTCACTTCAGCTACATGGTTCGCTTTAATGTTTTGTTTATTTTAGGAGTATCTGAAACATGGCTATAGATATGAGCGTAAGAGCTGTATAAATAGATGTACACAGAGATTGTTATTTTTCCCCCATTCCTGCTACCCGAATGCCATCTCCATCTTTTCAGTCCTTTTTCACCCACTCTCTGTAGGTAACCAGTCTCCTTTGTTTCTGACTTATCTTTTCTGTATTTCTTTTACACTAATGAGAGAGTACATGCGCATTTTCATATCCCATTTTTCTTACATGAAGGGTAACATACTTTGCTCATCACTTTTTCACGTAACAGTATATCCTAGAGTTACTCATATCACTTCATGAACATTTTTCTCTTTTATTTACAGCTGCATAGTACTCCCTTATGTGGATGTACCATAGTTTATTCAAACACTCTCCCGCGGGCATTTAGGTAATGTCTAACGCTTTGCAATTACAAACAGTACTGCAACTAATAACCTTGTACGTACATATTTTCATGTTGTTGGAGGTGTACCTTCAGGATAGATTCCTATAAGTGTAATTACTGGGTGAAAAGGTAGGTGCATATGTAGTGTTTTGTTAGATGTTGCCAAATTTCCCTCTAGACGGTTTTACTAATTTATATTCCCACTAGCAGTTGATAAGAGAGCCTGTTTCCTTATAGCCTTTTCTCAATAGATGGTGCTCTCTCATATTTTAACATTTTTGCCCTGGTAGAGAAATGGCATCTCAGTGTTGTTTTAGTTTTCATTTCTCTAATTATGAATGAGTTCTTATTTTTATGTATTTCAGGGCCATTTTTATATCCTGGTTTTGGTGAACTATCTTCACATTTTTTCCCATTTTTCTATCAGGTTTTTGGCCTTTCGTGACTCAATTTTTTCAGAGTTCTTTCTATACCGTGGGTATTAACCCTTTGTCTATGGTATATGTTATAGATATTTTCTCCCATTTTTGTTTCATTTGTCTGTTGATTTTGTTTATGGTATCTTTCATCATGCAAGAACTTTTTATTTTTATATAATCAAATTTATTAGAAATTTTATTGCCTCTGGATTTTAAGTCATAATTAAAAGCATTTTCAAGAGGGATTCCATATTTTCTTCTAGTACTTGTATGGTTTCATAGTTTACATTTAGATTCTGAAATGTATGATTGGAGATGTGAATCTAATTTTGTCTTTTTCCAAGTGGCTTTCCTGTTGTCCTGGCACCGTTTATTTAAAAGTCTATCCCAGCTGGGCACAGTGGCTCACACCTATAATTCCAGCACTTTGGGAGGTCAAGGCAGGATGATCCCTTGAGCCTAGGAGCTCAAGAACAGCCTGGACAACAAAGCAAGACCCCATCTCTACAGATAACAAAAAATGAGCCAGTCATGGTGGTTTGCACCTCTGGTCTCAGCTACTCATGAGTCTGAGGCAGGAGGATCACCTGAGCCCAGGAGATCGAGACTGCAGTTAGCTGTCATTGTGCCCTGTATTCTAGCCTGGGTGACAGAGACCTTGTCTCAAAAAAAAAAAAAAAAGTTTTGTTCCCCAATGATTTGAGATGCCACCTTTGTCTTATATTGTATTTCCTTATGTTTTGGGGTTTAATTTTGGACTTCATAACCTCTTCCACTGGTCCCTTTGCTCATGTACATTATTTTAATTAAAAGGCTTTATAATAGGTTTTAATGTTTAGAATAGGTATTTCTCTTTCATAGTGTTTCTTTTCAAGTGTTTCCCTGTCTATTGCACTGTTTGAAATATGAAGTTTCATAATAATTTGTGTAACTCCATAAAATAGCTTATTGGTATTTTTATTGGGATTGCGTTGAATTTATAAGTTAGGGAGAACTGACATCTTTATAATATTGAGTCACCAATACAAGAATAGGGTGTCTTTCCATTTGATCTAGTCTAATTTGCATCTTTAAGAAGTTTTACATTTTTTTCTCATATGAGTTTTACACATTTCTTATTAAATTCTTAAATATTTAATATTTTTGCTATAAAATGTTTACTGTTTATAAGTTTTTCATATAATGTTTGAGATTTTTAGATCTCTAATTTCTATACTTCAATGTAATTCTTATATCATTTATATGATGTTAAGTCATTGTCTATATTTCAAATATATTATCTGTAAGTGAAGGTGTAAATATGTTTCCTGTTTTCCATCACATAGTGTCTTTGTGATTTTAATTGAAGAGTCTCTTGAAAAGTCTGGGCTAATGTGTTAAGTCACCTGTTGATCTTCTAAAGAACTGCTTTAATTCCACTTAAGAATAGGCAGGTCAACGAAAGTCAGGTGTGAAAACAGAAGCTCTTTGCCAAAAACACAATACATTTTGTCAGTTGATCTTCTTTTTCTGCTGAGTGGATAATTGTGAAAACACTCTTACCCTTCAAATTATTTTCTTAATCCTTGATTCTCTCACACATTGTAAAGAGTCTCTTCATATCAGTTTTACTTCCTTCCTAGATTACTAATATGTTTCAAGTACTGAGGAAGAAATGTTTGCTAGCCCTTGAGTGTAGCACCTTTCCATAGGAAAATATAAAACTCTTCTCTAAAATGAGTGAAAATTTTACCTACTCGACAGCGAGTGTGCTGTGAGAGTAAGGGGGGAGAGGGGCATATGGAGATTAAATCCAATAACTGTACTTAAAAAATATATAATTGTTTATTTTTCATTATAGGAATCACTTTCATGCATGCCAGTTTCTTTTCTACAAGATTATTTGATGAGAAAACTTCCATTTTTAATGGTTTGATAAAACACTGATTTATTATGGTGTGGCATAGCTTTTTGCACTAAGGATGTGCCTTCCAAATATACTTGTAATTCTTGCCAAATTAAGGGCAGAGTTTTGGTTTAATTTTGTATTGCTTTTAATATTGAAATACTACTTGGGCATTCTGATTAAATCTTTTCTTTATGTTCCCTACAGCCAATCAAAAATTAGAATTTCAATAAATAAGTAAAAGAGTTTTTACTACATCAAAAATATCAATTGATAATGTATATGGCTTTAGGATTCTCTTTATACTTTCTATTAATTTTATAATTTCATTATCAGATACCAAAAACTATGTCCCAGAATGCAAAGATTCTTCAATAATATTCTTTATATTTTTTAATTGCTTTTTTAAATGTCCAGAGGTTAAATCATTAAATTAGGATCATACAGTATATTTAGCAATTTCTGATCCCACTAGTCATTGTTAGTATCAGCATGATTTAGAATTCCCACTGGCCAATATGTAATCTGGTTCCATTGGATTATGGGTTAAACATAAATGTATTTTACACATTCTTATTCTTTGTAAGCTTGGATATTATCTTTGCAATGGCATTCTATTTGTCTGCTTTTTATGCATCAGCCAGCTATAGGAAAAGTGCCTTTAGGTAAAGGTTAGTACTCTTTTCCCTAGATGATGATATGTTTTTTTCTTGATGCTCTTAGATTATTAAATGTTTTAAGTTACATTTTTGCAAATGGTTGCTTTGATGAGTTACTCTTTAATAAAATTCTGAAATAGCAGCAGAGTGCTAAAATGGCAAGTACTTTGATTTTTGTATTCAAAGAACATGTTTGGAAAGCTGAAATTAGGAGAAATTTCAGTGAATGAAAAGAAATAAAAAATAAATGAGGTAATCAAAGTCAGAGAAATTGATATTGGCAGGTTCTGAATGATGTTTCTAGATGAGCAATATTTCAAAATACTTCTTGTACATTGCTGCTATTCCTTTATTTATTATTAAAATAACATGATCCATGAGGAGCTCAGGGTGACTCTCGGCCTAGCTAATTCTAATTAATCCAGTCAGGGAGAGCAGTAGGGTAAGTGGAGCAGTCTATCGGATTGAAATTCATAACTTAATTGAGGTCAAAGTCCCGGTCTGGGAGAACAAAAGTCTTTTGCTAGGACCAGGCAGATCAATAGCAATAAATATCTGGCTTGGATACAAGTAGCTTATAGTGACAGATTATCTGACACTGGCCAGAGGTCTTGGTTCTGTTAAGCGCAAAGTCTTGAGCATGTCATGGTTCTTGCTGATGTTCAGTCCGTACCCGTGACACTTGGAAAGAAGTAAGTGATACTCTCAAGAACATTGGAAAATCTTATGGAAGCACTACGTATGAAATTCCAAGTGACTTCTACTTGTTGTTATCAAATGGACATTCTCTAAGGATGCATTTTTTTACATGACAGAGGAGCTTCTTTCACATTGCCGGTGAAATCCAAAGGATTTGCGAAGTTGATTAATCTTGAGAACTAACTTTCCCACTAATAAATTCAAAAATAATGTATAGAATTGCTTTAGGGAAGAAAAATAACAAACCTATATTATCATGATTTATACGTAACCATAAAAGTTAAGAGGACCATGTAACATTAATATCAAGGAGTTAGCGTTAAGTCTTTTAGGTGTAACAATGGTATTGTGGTTATATAGGAATATGTTCTTGTTTTTAGGTACATACTGATTGATAAGATGTCGTGATGTCTGTAACTTGTTTAATCTACTTCAGCAAAGATAGATAGGACAGAATGTTAATTGTTGAATCTGTGTAATAGATGTCTACTTTTCTGTATATATAAATATTTATGTAATAAAAAGTAACAACAAAAGGACCATGTGTTTTAAAACCATTAGGCTAGTATGTTACTAGGAAAGGTTTCCCCCTGTCCCATTCTGTTCATAACCTTAAATTCCTATTGAGTTATCAAAATCTTGGTTGTTCTTTTATGTGGTATATTGTTGTTTATCCATCATCATCACCATCATTACTTAATTAGTATAACACTTTGGTATTCTGTTTATCATTTGATAACATTATTGCCACTCAGGTTCCACTACCACCTGACTGTAGGGAAAGGAATTCTTGTGATCTGCAATTGCTGACCTTGTAAGGTGTGAAGAGCTTCATAGTAAATATTCCACTCCTGTTGATACTTCGCTAGTCCAAACTATGATTTCTTCTTGTGTGAATTATTGTGGCAACTTCTTATGTGACTTTTAAAAAATCCTAAATAGTTACGACAGATTAGTCTTCCGTAAATTTCGTTGTCTAAATTCCACTTCATATCTAAATGATTCTGTGATCAAAAACCTCTAGTGGTTTTCTTATGAATCATTTCTCAATTTTTATGATTAACTCTCAAGGCCCTACCTCTTATGACCAAACATTTTTATCCAGTGTTCCTCACTTTGGTGAAATTGGTGAGCTTACTTTGTGTATCTCAGAAGTTCTGAAACCTGCATCACCAGAGTCAACTATAGATCTTTAAAAAAAATAGGCCCCAACTCCAGAAATTAGGACTCAGAGGGTAGGTTAGGAGAGAGCTGTCAGGAAGACGAGAATTTCAAAATTATAAAATATCCACATCTAATTTTGTGGTATCAGTTTTGTAATTCTAAACTCTATATCTATCTGCCAGACCTTCAGTGCTTCCTATCTCAAGTGGGAGTTAGAATAAAAACAATCAGGTTAAACTGATTCATTCCTGTGGTGAGTCACTAACAACTCTCTAGAATTCCCATATACAGTTGTATTTTTAAAGAAAGGATGCTAATTTAGATATAATCCTATTGGCTGAGCACTTGCTATTTTTAAAATAATTGTACAAAATATGTCTATATATTTGGTCTCTTTTTTTTCCTTATAATCATCTGTGAAATGTTTTTTTCTTTATAAAGTAACCCAAAGTCACAGAGCTACTATACAGTCAAGATTCAAATCCAAGTTTTCCAATACCAAATGATCTATGATAAATTTTCAGTTTATCAATTTTCAGTTAGTTTGTCAAAATAAAGTGAAAAAAATTAAGGCATTTTAGAGAACATTTTTTAAACAGAACTAATAAACAAGGCAGTCCAACATCAGATTGTTTTTCAGCATGTTTTATTTTTAAACAGTTTCTGCCCTTTATTTGTCTTGGAACCCACATATTTTCCGTAAGTTCGCATACACATTAAAATAATAATAAAACAACTCTGATGGCAAATTGGAGAATAAAGGTGGAGTTTTTTAATGGGTCATTTGGAAGCCAAATGAAGTCAGAATACATTTGTATACCTGAGTTTGAGAAAGCATAGTAGAAAATGTATAACTAAGTAATTTAAAATTTAGACAAGCAACCTCTGATGTCAGAAACACACACACACACACACACACACACGATAGCTCCGTAATATAGAACTGTTGGAGAATGATATAAATGAATACACTTTATATGTATATAATACCTGTATAAATGTATATTTGTATAAAAATATAAAATCTATATTTAACTGTTACTATATTATATTTACTTTATTGTCCACTTTGTGTTGACTTTCCAGTGGATTGTAAGTTCTTTGAATACAGGGACCATGTTTTCTGTTTCTTCAGTATTCCTAGTGGTCTCTTATGTAATGTTTGACATACAGTATTATAAAATATGCAAAATGATTGTTGCTTTGCAGGTAGATACTCCCTCAGCCTAAAACACATGTACATGTGCATATGCACACACACAAACACACAATTCTTTTCTTTTCCCCATACCCTCTTTACTAAAGTTATCACCTTTTTGAGGAATACCCTGACCTAACCTCATTCCGTTTCCTCTAACTACAACCTCCCTTTAAACCCCTCTCTTTTGTGCTTCCGTGATATCCTTAGTTTAATCTGCCATATAATTTATCATTCTTTATTACAGTTGTCTCGGTCTATTAGACTCCAGGGTCCTTTAGAGTAGGAACTTTGATATTTTTCCTTTTCTTAACTCCTAACACACTAGTTGGCGTATCACTTAATATGTTTGATATAAGCTAAGAATAAAGACTTAGAGTAGAAATAATATTGCCTCAAAGAAATAATGCATCCACATTTATGGAAAAGGAAAAAAATTCAGGTTATAAATGCTCAATCTTAAGTTTATTTGAATGCTTCATGACTTTCTTGATATATCTGGTCAATATGCTTATTCTCTAGAAAATTGAGTGTGGCAGGAATAAATAAGTATGCTGTATCACATATATCAGATAGACATTCTTGAGTGGTGGATGCGAAATACTTTGTTCTAAAGATAAATTTGATGTACTCTTAGATGAAGGTTATGCATTAGAGACCACAATGCCCATGTTGACATGACTTACTGCTCAGAAATCTCTGCAATGGACTGATTTTGTTTCATGCAACTGTTACTTGTCTAACAGTTTATTTTTTAGAAATTTTTTTATTTTAACATATTAAAAACTGAGTAAGTTGAAGGAAATATAGAGAATCTCTTTAAACTGTGGTAGAAGGTATTAGTTTAGAGATGGAAGAAGAAAGCGGGAGGTATACGACAATCATCTCTCTCTGTTATCTCTCTTTTCTCCCTTCCCAAAATACAAAATTTATAGCCACTTAGTACTTTTAAATCACATCTTCCCTCAGTTATGCAGTGGATTTTATATAGAGACCAGTCCAGATGACCCAGCTTGCTCTCAGGATCAACCAACGACAGATCTTGCTGTTGATATGTGTGCCCCTAGGCCTGAAGGGTGGCCAAGGGGCAAGTGAGTGAAAGGTGAGGGAGTGTATTGCATTTGGACAGGTAAACTGAAATGTCTATACTCACATTTGGAAGTACCTTTGTGATGTGAGTTGGAGCCCTACATAGGCTGCTCCATTTATACTCTTGCCCCAGGCCCGCACAAATGTTGGGGGAGGCCTGCCTACCAGCGTGGTAGTTTCAAACTGTTCTGTGAATTCCTTCAGAGATGCCTAAAGGTTTTCTTCCTTTAAACGTTCTTCCTTGAACCTTTACTTATTTTTAGATTAGACTTCTGAATAAGATTTGTTTTAAAAATGAGTTCCCTATAAAGGATTATAAACTATTTTATTAGTGATTGTTGCTAATCTCTTACTGTGCCTAATTATAATTTACTGTGCCTAAATATAATTTTTTAACTATAAAAAAATAGTATATATGGGATTTGGTACTAGCCACCATTCAGGCATTCACTGGGAACCTTGAAATGCATCCCCCTGAAAAGACTCCCTATTCAGTAAATGGTGCTGGGATAACTGGCTAGCCATATGCAGAAGATTGAAGTTGGACCCCTTCCTTACACCATATACAAAAATTAACTCAAGATAGATTAAAGACTTAAATGTAAAACCCAAAACTATTATAACCCTGGAAGACAACCTAGGCAATACCATCCTGGACATAGAAACTGGCAAAGATTTCATGACAAAGACATCAAAAGCAATTGCAACAAAAGCAAAAATTGACAAATAGGATCTAATTAACTTAAGAGCCTCTGCACAGCAAAAGAAACTATCAATAAATAGACAACCTATAGAATGGGAGAATATATTTGCAAACTATTTATCTAACAAAGGTCTAATACCCAGCATCTGTAACGAACTTAAATTTACAAGAGAAAAACAACCCCATTAAAAAGTGGACAAAAAACAGGGACAGACACTTTTCAAAAGAAGACATACACGAAGCCAACAAGCATATGAAAAAAGTCAATATCACTGATCATTAGAGATCATTATCACTGATCATTAGAGAAACACAAATCAAACCCACGAGACACCATCTCACACAAGTCAGAATAACTGTTACTAAAAAGCCCAAAAATAACTGATGCTGGCAAGGTTGTGGAGAAAAGGGAACACCTATTCACTGTTGGTGGGAGTGTAAATTAGTTCAGCTGTTACGGAAAGCAGTATGGCGATTCTTCAAAGAGCTAAAAGCAGAACTACCATTCAACCCAGCAATCCCGTTAATGGGTATGTACCAAGAGGTTCATAAATCATTCTACCACAAAGACACATGCATGCGAATGTTCATTGCAGCACTATTCACAATAGCAAAGACGTGGAATCAACCTAAATGCCCATCAGTGACAGACTAAAGAAAATGTGGTACATATACATCACAGAATGTTATGCAGCCATAAAAAAGAACAAGCTCCTGTATTTTGCAAGAACGTGGATGGAGCTGGAGGCTATTATCCATAGCAAACTAATGCAGGAACAGAAAACCAAATACTACACGTTCTCATTTGTAAGTGGGAGCTACATAATAAGAATTCATGAACACAAGGAAGGGAACAATAGACACTGACTGGGGTCTGCTTGAGGGTGGAGGGTGAAGGGTGGGAGGAGGGAGAGGAGAAGAAAAGGTAACTGTTGAGTACTGGGCTTAATACCTGATGAAATAATTTGTATAACCCCTGTGACATGAGTTTACCTGTGTAACAAACCTTCACATGTACCCCCAATTCTAAAATAAAAGTTAAAAAAAAAAGGAAAGAAATGTATCCCCCTCGGATAAAAGGGGACTGCTGTACCAAGACTTTAGTATTATTTAAGTCCTGGAACTTGGAGTCATTTTGTAAGTATTTGTTGACTAATGAAACAAATTTATTCATTCCCTTATGCAAAGAAATCTCTACATCTGCAAAAACATAGGCAGAGTTTCTGGGTTAACAAAAAGACAAATGCCAATGCAAAGGAAGTCTGAAAATTGTGGAGAAAGATGATTAAACCAGTATTTACAGATCAAACATTTTGATCGTTTTCCGCAAAGTATGTTTTTCTGTATTAGCTCATTGTATCTTTACAGGAATGTGTGTGGTGTTATCCTCATTTTACAGTTGAGGAAACTAAAGCTCAGAGAGGTTATGTGAATTGCTTGAGGACACAAAGCTAGTAAGTGGCGTAACCAGGGTTCACAGCCCCCTGGTATTTTAACTGCAGATTCCACTCTTTTTTTCCTGCATTATGTTGCCATTGTACTTTATCATACTGACTTAGTGCTTCTAGAATTCATAGCTATCGGATGCGTTTTATGAGGATATAGTAATAAGTTCCTCATATCTTCTATATTATATATAATGAAATTCATATATGTAGATGATATTTCGTTCATCAGGCTTTTCCTTTCAGTGTAACTTTTAACCCGTGAATTCCTATTCACTATTTTCTTTAATCAGTTATTTTTCTGTCAGTTTTATATTGAATAGTCACTTCTTTTGCTAAGTTTATATCTGAGAATGAACAGCTGGCTCACAGTACAGTGTGAATCAAGTTCAAATTACTTTGAGTTCAGATAACACCCAGTGTCATCTTATTTTTACATCTAACTGAATTATAGGACACTGTCAAAGTGTTATGACCTGCTATAGTAAATTGCTCCTCCTTAATGGTCCCCTGGCTACATTCTCTCTTGGTATTGCTATTAACCAGAAATTGTTGACGTTTTGTACTATTGTAAGCTTGAAAACAAAAGAATTCGTTTTTATTCCCAGGAAAATCTACCTTCTTCACTATAAAGGTTTCTAAATGTCTAAGCTACCTTACAACTGAATCATCACATTTTGTAGTCTAACGTTAATGGTACCCTCAGAATTGAATTAATTCTGTAATTCTTTAAATTTTTAAAATGTCAGGCAATTCTTCCTCATTGAATTCAGGAAATGAGTTAATCATCTGCCTTAAAAGAACTAACTTGTGAATGTTGAACTGGTGGATCATTGATGGTTTCTGAGATGTATTTTTTAAATAAGTATGTACATGTTATAAAATATATTTTGGTATGCCTAGTGTTGCTAAACTGTAAGTGCTCTTTTAAATGTAACATTATAAGAACCAATTAATGATGAAGGAATTACACAGAATAACAAAATGCTTGCAAATGAGACCAAGCAATTTGCTTAGTTATACTAAGTAAACAGACTAAGTTCTATAAATAGTCATTATTGCTTTTGATCAAACTGATATATTCATAGTGGTTAATGCCTGAAAGATGGGAAAAAGATAATTAAGAAAGAAACTCTTCAAAGAAAAGTAATTTTTTCCATAAAATAATTACTACAGAATACGGAGCATATTTAAATATACTTATGGACCATATGCATGTATACATGTATAGAGATCGTTTATGCACAAATAGATTCAGTAGAAAATTTGATGGCTATTGTAGACTGTAGGTAAACAATGAGATGGCAATGTAGTGTTGCTCTTAGAAAGCCAATTTAGTGCTGCCATTATAGTAACAGGAATATAATCTATAAAGGCCAGGGCAAAGTACTGTTATATACGTAGTGATTATTAGGATGTAATTAATATAACACATAAAGCTTACATTTTTGTATTTCAAAAAGGATGTTGATAAATTTGAAGACTCCAGAGAAGGATTTTTTAAAATCAGTAGTTTGGAAATGGAGTTTTTGAGGAAAGTCTCATGGTCACAAAACAGTACAAGTCATGTGCGGCCCATAGATCTATTTTTGTTTGACACCTGTTGTGTTAGTCCACAATTTATTTATAATTAACTGTCAATTTCATATAAAAGTACAGATTTTAGGCTTCTCTTGAAAAATCTGCAAATATGGCAATCATGGGCACATTCTTCCGTCAACTAGAGCTGAGTACCTACTGCCCTCTATTGACAGGCTTTGAGCTCTTCAGTTTCCCTGACCCAGTTGACCTTAGTCTTTTATATTTTTGCCTGAAGACTTTTGAGGAGTTTATAACCTTGTGTTTGGAAAGACTGTGTTTGGAGTCACATTACCTGAGTTCCAGTTTCTCTTCTGCCACTAACTGTGTGACCTTGAATAAATAATAATTGCAAAATCTTAAAAGTAGGAATTGGCCAGGCGCGGTGGCTCACACCTGTAATCCCAGCACTTTGGGAGGCCGAAGCAGGCAGATCATAAGGTCAGGAGATCGAGACCGTCCTGGCTAACGTGGTGAAACCCTGTCTCTACAAAAAATACAAAAAATTAGCCAGGCGTGGTAGCAGACATCTGTAGTCCCAGCTACTTGGGAGGCTGAGGCAGAATGGCATGAACCCGGGAGGCAGAGCTTGCAGTGGCACACGCCTATAGTCCCAGCTACTTGGGAGGCTGAGGCAGGAGAATCACTAGAACCCAGGTGGCAGAGGTTGCATTGAGCCAAGATCGTGCTACCGCACTCCAGCCTGGGCAACAAAGTGAGACTCCATCTCAAAAAAAAAAAAAATGTAGAAAAGAATTTAAAGATCATCTGGTTCAACTCCCACGTGATGCAGGACTCCTCTCTGCTAAATTTCCAAAAGATGGTTAAGCCAGCTAGCCTGTCTGAAGATTTCTGTTTACTTCACAAAATAGCCTATTCTGTTTCAGAAAGCGCTAATTATTAGAAATTTCTCCTACCTGTTAAATCTATGTCTGCCTACCTATAACTCACTCTGGTTTTAGTTCTGACTCTTAAAACTATGAAGAAAAGCCATATCTCCCAAGTGACAACCATTCTGTTATTTGAAGACAGTAGTCATTTTCTTCCTAAGTTTTCTCCAAATTAGTTTCACCAATCTAGTGGCTCATTACTGAATTGAATCAGTGTCCTTTTTTTTTTTTTTTTTTTAAGTGGTGCTCTGTCGCCCAGGCTGGAGTGCAGTGGCCGGATCTCGGCTCACTGCAAGCTCCGCTTCCCGGGTTTATGCCATTCTCCTGCCTCAGCCTCCCGAGTAGCTGGGACTATACAGTGTCCCTTTTTAAACATGTAACACTAAAAACTTACATTATGTAAGATGTCTTATCACTGGTAAGGAACAGAGTAGAGCTATAACTTAATAGATGTGACATCAAAGGCAAGGTATCTGCCTTTACTGTTCCTCTTAAAGGGTAGCTTATTTGTAAAATGTGCTAGACCATCAATGAGTGAATGGTTTTATAGCAAATCACTGTATAGATGTAGATATTATATTAGCGCAATATTAGCCAGACAAATTATAGAGTTTCATTGTAGACTTAGTGCCCAGTGTTTATTGTAGCATTGTTTTAAATATTTGCCATCCCTTTTTTAAAAAAAGGTAAAGAAAAAGCAGGAAAAAAGGCTTAGACACATCTTGTATTCTTGTTGGTATTATGGCATTTGTCAGTGTGTTCATACTTTTAAATTTTCTAGTACTTGCCGACTTAATCCCATGAGCTCACTTCTAATATCAGTAAAGGGTATGAGCTGTCTGTGTGGTTCAAGCTGCCACTTGAGGGTTTCTCCATCTTGTGGAGCTTTCTAATGGAATTCAAGGTTCTCTCTAAGGGTGAGCATTACGAAGCCTTCCCTGGCTGCTATGGGAGGAGGAAGTGCACCATAGGTTCAAGGACACATGTGAAGTTTAATGTGCACAAGCATGCTCCTGCTCCTGCTCCTGCTCCTGCTTACTCTGATTGGCAAGGTTAACTCTGAGAAGCTGCTGCTTTTTAAAGTGATTTGATTAGACTCACCACTTCATTCCTTTCACTCCTCCCTCCCAAGAACCAAACCACCACTTTGTCTTTGCAATCTTGGCTTTGCCAGTTACATTTTCTCTCCTTTTTTCCTGCTTTTGCATCAACTTTTAATATTTTGTAAAACAAAATAAGGAACTCGAAAGTAAAGTACCTTGCCTCACTGAAAGGTTTGACGTGAAAATTTTCCATATTTTTGTTTTCTACACTTATAAATTACAGATCTCTTATTTCATTTTCACGTACCTCATAACATAAGGAAAAATAGAATTATTATTCACGTTAGTTCACTTAGGTAATTCCACAGTCCTCTATCACAATTTATTTTGTACATAATGAATTCTTTTCACACAATTCTTTAAAAAATAACCTTTTAATTACAAAAACTTCTACAAGGTGCAAAAATAAAGAGAATATCTAGTTTCAGCAGTTACCAATTTGTGGCTAATCCTGTTTAATCTGTACTGCTATCTCACAGCAGTGATCGTTAACCATTTTAGGAAGAATATGAAGAAAGCTATGAACACCAGAGAAAAAGGACATAGATGGTAAATTTTTGCAAAATATGTTAACAAGGTAATACATTTGCCAGAGCCCTTCCATGGATATCCTAGGAATGCAAGAATTCAGAGTAAGAATCCCTGCGTCCCAGCAAAGAGAATATTAAGGTTTCTCAACTTTTCTAGTCACCTGAGTGTTGGGATTTGGGATTAGCATAGATTCTATGCCAACAGTGATGAAGTTAAGCCAATGGAAGGATCTTTGTAATGATTAAATATTCATTATGTAATTTCTTTTCTAAATATACTTCCTTACTGCCATGTTTAGCTTCTTTTCCCTTTGGTGGCTTATTAGTTTGTCTTTTTTAAATTAGTAGTATTTTTACCAGCGTTGATAGATTTGGTGAAGCCTTTGAACCTTCTCAACTCTTAAGGCCTACCAACTCAGAATTTTATCTGGAGCTTCTGAGTTATCATTGCCAACAGCTAAGAAAGAAAAACTACATCTCCCTATATATGAAGGATAGAATGATTAATAGTGAATGCATTAGGAACTTAAGTAGTAAAGCTAGGGTTTCCATAAAAGAAGAT
Source organism: Mandrillus leucophaeus (assembly GCF_000951045.1). Lineage (NCBI taxonomy): Eukaryota > Metazoa > Chordata > Mammalia > Primates > Cercopithecidae > Mandrillus > Mandrillus leucophaeus. Next base: position 116,280 of record NW_012107486.1, on the reverse strand, counting down.
ACTAGCACTTGAATATGAATTCTAATTATTAAAGCATATTTATTTAAGGTATAGAGATAGCTGATTGTTACATGACGAAATGGTCATGTTTCTTTTTCCCATCCTGTTTCACCTCCTTTTGTCAGCTGGCATTTGGTCTCCCTTTGGAGCAGCTGTGGTCATAGGGTAAACTCAAAACATAGCAGTTAGTAAGGTGGCACTAGCAGCCTGAGGATTTCCCTGTAGAACTCTCTCATTGTTGAATCTCATACCATCTGGCCCTGATGTGAGCTAAAAGTACTTTTTAAATGCACGTAATAAAAGAATAGTTGATATAACTTAATTATTCATTATTCCATTTGAAAACACTAAGTATTTTGCCTTTAGCACAGTTTCTTTTCTCTCTCTCCCTCTCTTTTTATTTGGTGTGGAGAGCTAGGGAATGGATAATGTACATTTCTCTCTTTAGTATGATTAAAAATATTTCTGTTAAGGTGATGATTCAGGAGAGGAACCACCTTCATTTATAGATAGTCATGTGTCTATCTCGGAGTAGATTCTCATTTTTTTAAAGTTCCCTATTGTGGTGTTCCCTCTATAACAATTTGTGGTTGGCAGTACTTTTAATATTTTATTGAATGGGGGTGGGGGAAATCAACAGCAACAATATAAAACCTAGCGTGTTCAACAAATACAACAAAATAAAGATATGTTCAAAGAAAGTGTAGACTGCCTCTTTATTATGTTTCTAAGGATGTATGTAATCCATATAACATATAAATAACCCTGGTTTTATTAATTGATGTTTCTGTAATGTCTTGAAAGTTGTAAAATGTGGGGTTTTACCCCATTTTAGGCATCTATCTGCATGGCTTGGGAATACACAGTATCTGTTTTTGCTAGATAGCATCTCCACTGGAAGGCTGTTGAATGCCTAATCTCTGTGCTCTCCTTTGGAGTTGGCTTTCTTCAAGGCCAAATCCCTTAAGAAATTGTTCAAGAAGCTCAACACAGAGGCATCACTTATAGAAGTGTACTAATCATTACTTTTAATACATTTTAAAACACTTCTTTTAAAAAAGTGTCTATGAAATTTGTTTGAAATATTTTACGATTCCATTGTGTATTTACAGATTCTACAGATATTTTACAGATTCCATTATTTGTTTGTTATTTGGCCTGAGGTCTCGTTCTCTGCTCTTTGAGGTAGCACCCTGACATCCTCTCAATATAAAGAAGCCTAAGCATATCTAAGCACCTGTTTTAGAAAAAAAAAAAAGTTGCTTGTAACAAAAACTGTCCCACCTACAATTTATTAAACCTTGACATACTGCATTACTTAAGAGTTCTCAAAGAAAATTAAAACCCTTTTGACTGGGGTTTGCAATGCAGGGAAATTTTTAGTGACATTTAAAAGGTTTCTCTTGTGTTCCTCTAATGGGATAAATAAAAAAGGCTTGTTTTAGCCCAGCAAATGGGGGGACAATCCAATTTCCTTGATTCCATCAAGACACTCTTAAAGCATTAGCCTGTGCAGTAAAAAAAATTCAACTGACCCCCTTTGCCTGATGGCTTTGAAAAGTGTCCTGATGTGTAGGTATTTGCCCAACACAGCATACTTGCTTATTACTCTTCCAACACATCCGTTGATGGAAAAACCTTATGTGAAGCTCCAATAAATGTCAGTTTATGTTATAGAACTATAAAAACAGTGCACCAGACTATAATGCTCTCCTTGATGGGTAGCCTTTCACTTGAAGATGAAAGGAAATTCTGCCAAGTATGTTTAAATTTTAAAATTAAGGAATAAGATAATATTATTTTAAATAATATTTTAGTAAATTTTTTGTCACATTTAATTACTTCACAAAGGTTGACTTCTATTTTTCCAAAAGATAGTGCTCCTTTACAGAGAATTTACTAGCATAGGGCAGTGGTTCTCGATTGTTAGACTGCATTAGAATTACATAAAGCTTGTTAAAATAAATTGCTGGGCCCCACCCCAGAGTTTGTGATTCGTTAGGTCTCTGGTGGAGCCTGAAAATTTCCGTTTTTAACAAGTTCCCAGGTGAAACTGATACTGCAGGTCTGGGACCCACAGTTGGAGAACCACTGGCCAAGGGGATGTGTGAAAAGAGATACCTCGGATTAGCGGTTCAGATTTTGAATCAAATCAGTTAGTTCTGAAAGTCATTAACATCTGAGAGCATCCTAATGGGTGAAAAATGTGCTAATGGATACCAATACAGTCTTGAGTGGATGGGCATTTTTTGGACATTTGTCTTCTTAATTGGCAGTTTTTAAAACCCAGTCTGAAGGGGGGAAATCACATGAAAATAGAACTTTCATTTTAGAGAAGGTGCAGAAGAGAAAACTTGGGTCCCTGTGTGTTCTTTTAAAGAATAGAAACTGAATGTGTTTTCTATAACCAATTGCAGAGTAAAGCTGTTGTTTATATCCTATTAAAAAAGTTCTTTTTATCAAAACTTCTGCCTTTAACTATGTAAAAACCCAAAGTACCCTGTTATTCAATAAAAAATTAAAAAGTGTGTTTGATATTCTGATTTTTAAAAAATTGATTATTTTTACGTAGTAAATAATTGTGTTATCCAGAGTATCTCACTCTCTGTGTCCATAATAATTTACCTAAAAATACTTAGAATTGATGTGTAATGGTCTCCTCTAGAGTCTAAAGAGTTACATGCTATTTATTCATCTGTTCTTAAAATGCACTTTGGAAATAAATAGGAGACAAAAAAAAAAAAATCACCATTATTTGACAAGAAGAAATTCTAAGAGAGAGAGATTTGTTGACTTATCCAAAAATCATAACAACAAAACAAGAATAAAAGAGGCTTAGGAACCTAGAATGGACCCTACTGAAAGAAGGTAGTCCAGCAACCAGTCTCATTTTCTTCTGGTGGAAAAATACATATGATGATGAGTACATGTATGTCTTCTAAATGTCTAGAATGTCTAAATACTTGGTAGTAATTCATAATTTTCTTTTGTTTAACACTTTTCTTCCATCAGTCCAAGTAAATTCCATCCTAACAAATCCTTTTCATAAAACAATACAGGCATCTTATATTTGCATAACACTTTGTATTTTTACAGGGGGTTTTACATACATTGATTTCATGTCATCCTCAACGCTATTTTTTTTAATGGTTTCCTTCTAAAGTCCTGGAAATATTGTACAATAGCGATACAGGGAGGCCAAAAAAAATCCATCTCACTCGTATTATAAATATTTTTGTTTTATTTATTGGCACTGTCACCTTTTAAAAAATATATGTTGAATTTGTGACTAGCTTTCAAGTAAAATAAATGTTATTTTAAAAGAGTTATCAGTCACTTTGTGCTTCCTTTGGGATTAAGGGTACTATCTGCATTACTTAAAACTCAGTTTGAAAATAATTAAAGGTGACTTTGAAATTGCTGTGGGTTAAATGAATGAAATCAGGTAATCAGCACTTTTCTGGAGCCCTTCTGCATTTCCCTAGAGTCCTTGGAGCCCTATATTTTGTGATTTCCTTCCAGCACCTTTCTTCTTTTTTTTTTTTGTCCTCAGCAAAGGATAGGTAAATCAAGTCAAATGATAATTTTCCACATTGTACTGGTATTATTAAGCTTAAGTTTACCTCTGGTGCAGTGAGTACTGAAGATGGAGTGCAGTGAAGACTGTATAGAGGAGGTCAGTGCAGAAGTGGTAGCAGTTAATCTCTCCACTGCTCTGATATCTGACAGCTGGTCTGACATGGGCCTGGTGCCAGCAGTGTCTTTACAGGCTTTGTGGCAGAGATTATTCAAAGGAGATTAATCCCTCTAAACCCCTTATATTTTAATTATTTCTGTATGTATTTATAAAACCTGCAGTCTGCTAGTTTCAGGACACAACTGTTCAAGCCCTCATCTTTAACCTGGTTTCCATAATGAGACAAAATATATTTCTTTTACCACAAAGAGTATATCATTGATTTGATTTTGTTATTAAAATTGTTTTATTTTGGGGTGTTTTTTGTTTTTGGTTGTTTATGGTTTCTGTATGATATTGCTAATGTTACTTTTTTTTTTTTTTAAGGATAACCAAAGTAATATTACTTATTTTAGAATATCTGCTAAAATGCTGTGGGTTTCTTTCTTCTTTTTGTTTTTTTTGAGATGGAGTCTTGCTCTGTTGCCCAGGCTGAAGTGCAATGGTGTGATCTTGGCTCACCGCAACCTCCACCTCCTGGGTTCAAGCAATTCTCTTGCCTCAGCCTCCTGAGTAGCTGGGATTACAGGCACACGCCACCATGCCCAGCTAATTTTTGTATTTTTAGTAGAGACGGGGTTTCATCATGTTGGTCACGCTGATCTCGAACTCCTGACCTCAGGATCCCCCTACCTTGGCCTCCCAAAGTGCTGGGTTTACAGGTGTGAGCCACCGTGCTTGGCCCTAAAATGCTGTTTTTGTATTACATGATAGAAGTCTAAAGTTGCAGACATGTAGAATGTGAAAACCTCTCTGTTAAAAACAACATGCCCTTCAAGGAATTTTTTTTTTTAATGGCTGCCATACTTTCCAGCATTGTTAGGCAACTTTATCCCTGACCAGGGTATCCAGAACAATGATTTCTCTCTGCCCAATTTATGTTATTGAGGGCTATAAAATTTTACCCCAAATTCAAGAGTTCACACAATAGGAACAACCAAAGAATGACAAGAGCTTATGAAATAAGCTCTGCTGGCAAGAGCATCAAGTCTGTAGCACCATGAAAGCCTTGCCAAGTCTTTCACCTGTAGGGAAGCAGTTCTGCTTCTTCATGCACACTGTTGCTCCTTCTTTCATATACTGAGAAGAGGAAGACTTTGAGGATCATCTTCTTGAAAGTCTTCCAGCTTCTAGGGAATCTCTAGTGAGACCTGTCTTGATGTGTGCTGGTGATAGAATGTGTTTGTGATATTTGTATCTTCAAAACACTTGTTTTAGATCATTTAATCTTAGTATAAAGTTGCTGTTTTGATTATTGAGGCTGTCCTCTCTTCTCTTAGTTGTATTTCTTCATGCTTATCTGAATGAATGTTGGCAGCATATTTGGGGCAGGGATGCAGAGGGATCTTGGCTAGCCAAAATATTAGTAGCTTGTGTTTTATTATCCAAATTGAACAGCACTTTTTGCTTGTGCTCTAGAAATGGGAATTAGACATTAGTATCTCAAAACTTGCCATTTCTTTACTTATTCCATTTGTATCAAGGAACATAAATTTAAGCACTAACTCTGCTGTTTGGCATGCTATCAATTGGGGCAGGTGATTTAATCTTGTTGAACTTGACTTTCCTTATCCACGAAATATAGCTACTAATACCTACCTTACTTATTTCAGGATGTTAGTTTCAAATAAGTTGGCATATATAAAGTGTATAAAGTGTTGTGTAAAATGATATATAAATGTTTTAATTTTCTTAAAGAACAGCATGTCTGAATCAAGAAAGACCTGTGGAAAGCTCAGTAGTGTTAAAAATATTTTATGCTGTTGATATCTTGTAAATGATTTTTTTAATTGGTGTGTGTTGAGCTTTTTCTTTGTCTCTTTCCAAATAATGTAATCTTCTCTTCCTGTTAGTCATTGTTAGTTTTCAAAAATGTCTTTTACTGTAATGGTTATGATAGAAGTGTAACCGTAAGGAATTAGATTATAATATCATTATACCTAATATAAACAATCTTATTTTTCCTTTTTTTTTTTGAGACAAGGTCTGACTCTGTTGCCCAGGCTGGAGTGCAGTGGCTTAATCTTGGCTCACTGCAACTTCCGCTGCCCGGGCCCAAGCCATCCTCTCACCTGAGCCTCCCAAGTGGCTGGAACTACAAGTACACACCACCACAACCTGGCTGATTTTTGTGTTTTGTTTTTTGGTTTTTTTTTTTTTTTTTGTAGAGATGGGGTTTCGCCATACTGCCCAGGTTGGTCTTGAACTTACGAACTCAAGCAATTCAGCTGCTGCAGCCTCCCAAAGTGCTGGGATTACAGGCGGAAACCAGCACGCCCATCCGACAATCTGTTTTCATTATATGATATATTATCATATTTGAACTGATCTAAACTTCCTGTATATACAATGTTAATTTTAAAAATTATAACAATAGGCCAGGCATAGTGGTTCACACCTGTAATCTCAGCACTTTGGGAGGCTGAGACAGGTGGATAGCTTGAGCCCAGGTGTTCAAGACTAGTCTGAGTGACATGGTAAAACCCCATCTCTACAAAAAGTACAAAAAATAGCTGGGCATGGTGGCACACACCTGTAGTTTCAGCTACTTGGAAGGCTGAGGTGGCAGGATCACCTGAGTCCAGGGAGGTCAAGGCTGCAGTGAGTCGTGATCATGCCACTGCACTCCAGCCTGGGTGACAGAGTAAGACCCTGTCTTAAAAATTATAACAATAGGTCGGGCGCAGTGGCTCTTTCTAATCCCTGCACTTTGGGAGGCCAAGGCACGTGGGTCACTTGAGGTCAGGAGTTCGAGACCAGCCTGACCAATATGGTGAAACCCGTCTTTACTAAAAATACAAAAAAAATTAGCCGGGCATGGTGGTGTGCACCTGTAGTCCCAGCTACTCAGGAGGCTGAGACAGGAGAATCGCTTGAAACCCGGGAGGCAGAGGTTATAGTGAGCCGAGATCGTGCTACTGCACCCTAGTCTGGGCAACAGAGCAAGACTCCGTCTCAAAAAAAAAAAAAAAAAAAAATTATAGCAATATGACAGATTCTGTTCGAAGCTAGGGAAATCCGTAGTTAGAAATTCTTATATGACTTGAAGACAATTGGAATATGCTTCAAAGTTTTAAACAGAGTAGTGGCTTGCATAAGACAATGCTTGCAAAAGGGATGGGAGACTAGATAAATTATTAAGGAAGCTCTTGTAGGAGTTAGTGGTTTAGGAAGTGAGGGCCTGGATAGAGTTCACTAGTGTAGAAAAAGAAGGAACCAGAGATATATAGTACAGAAGGAGAATTCAATCAACCTCACTTGATGAAAGATAATATAAAAAATAAAAGAGAAGTTGAGCATGACTTCAAAGCCATGGGCAAAAAAAAACTGAGCTCTGGTTTTGACATGGCTAATTTTAGTGAGCTATTATGACATCCTTGCTGAAATCTCCTAAAGAAAAAGAAAATTCAGTACAGGACATGCATATAAAGATGTTTTCCAAAAAGAATGGTAACATATTCAAAGAGAAGAATGAATCTTAAGATCAGAATACTGTAAAACCTCCATATACATATGAAGATACACAGAGAAACCCTTGAAATTCCAGTCATATTTAAGAGCATAAGGTTGGGAGCCAGAGACCTTCTAAGTTCTGCCTCTGCCACTTACAAATCATGTGATCTTGGACAAGTTACTTAACCTGACTAAGCGTAAGTTTCTTCATTTGTGAAATGAGATAACTTAGTACCTATTTCATAAGGTGGTTGGGTGGGATTAATAAAAGAACTCATGTAAAAATTGCCTAGTGCAGTAAACAGCATTAGCCACTACTATCATTGTTTTTACTCACAATTGACATAAATCTTTTTTGTCGTTGTTATATTGACAGTATATAGCATGCAGAAAGGTATACAAAATAAGGTATTATTGAAGCCACCTAGAATACTGCATCTTTGTGTGCTTTACTATTCAGAGACTATGCTGCGTATGTCTTTATTATAGAATTCTAATTCATACGTGACTTGGAGGACGTGTTTTGTCCTTATTCTTTTAAAACTATATCAGAAATAAGACCTTATTATTTGGTTCTTAGTTGTACAGTCGTACACAAAAGTTGTTAAATTACAGAAGATCTGGTAGATAGCGGTACAGCAGGGGAATAAACTAAAGCTGACATTTATTGAGAATCTATTCCCCTTAATACAGTCATTCATTCTTCTTAAAATCAGTCACTTATACTAGAAAAAAAAGCTCAAAATAGTTTTATCTTTGAATGCATGGGTTTTATTACTTTTCTTTCATTGGCAGTCCTACTTTATCAGGGCCCTAAAGAAAGCAGCTTATTTAACATTTCTTTAGGAGACCCGGGAAAGAATTTAGGCGGCAAGACTAATGTGTACAGTAAAAATAGAAGTAAAAATCTTTCCGTGTTTTTAAACGTTTTTTAAAATTACCATATCCCCTAGTCCATAGCAAGTGTTTAAAAAAAAAAAAAAAAAAAAAGAAACCATAAAGGGGGATGGAAAGCTTGTGGGTGGTGATGAAACCACATTTGATAATATTTATAGGCAAATAGTTATGAATAAATTACAGTACTCAAAACTGACATTGTGGCTTCAGGGTAAATAGAGGGTTAAATCTCTGAGCTGTAGAAGCAGATTGTGTTTTCCTTTTGTGATCTGGGCTGACAAGACATCAGTATTCTATTCATCTGTTGGGAATTAGGCTGTTAATCCAATCAATGACTCTTGAGTGAGCTGTGGCCTACCTCCCCCACTGGGGAACAATCGGATCAAACTGCAGATTGTTTAAGAGCACAGTGCTGTCCTCATGTCAGGTGGAATTCTCAAACGTTCCCTGGTGAATTGGGGATAGGGAAAGCTGTCTTGGCCCATTTATCCTGCTCCTTAAATAACCAGGTATCTGCCTTATCCATACGAAAGCATTTGGCAGTAGTGACAACAGGAATGCAATAGAAATCCATTAACTTTAACTCACAAAAGTGTGGATGAAAGGGAGGAAATGTTTTCAAACACCCACAAAACAATCTATATTAAAAGTTATTTTGCTTTCTTGATATTTTTTCTGTTCCTTAAACCTTAAATCATTTTCTTTGCTGGGCTTTTTTTTTTTTTTTTTTTTTTTTGGTTATTAACTGTTTTATGTTACTGGATTTTTTTTAACCACCACAAGCTCTTTTTGTATTTTTACCCTGCCCTGCATATATTTTTGTAAGTCAGCAGGGTACAAATAAATTTTTAATATAGATTATGGGCACACTAATTAAATAAAATTTTAATTTTAAAATATCTTTCTCTGAGGAATGCTAATTAAATACAATTTTAATTTTAAAATATCTTGAGCATACATAATTCTGACATCTTTTGCAGCCTAGCAAAATTTGATTTCTAATTACTGATTTAATAGGCCATTAAGTACATTTGGAAATTATTATTGAACTGATTGGATAGATGTTCAGAGTTGCAGTTGTCTTCTATGAAATGCTGCCCAAATTTTTTCTGTTAACCAGTAAGGTGACATGGGCTATCACAGAGTAAAACATCTAAAATGACAAAAAGAAATTATTGAGAAGTACTTACTAACCAATCTTAGTGAAGATAAGCTTAAATAATAATTTTATTATTTTCTGTCTGTATTATGTAAGAATATTCCAAAAAGAATTTCCTGAGTCAGCCAAATTTATCCATTCATTCTGTGGATATTTAGTGTCTACCTTTTATGTACCCCATACCTCTTCTAGGCATTAGAATTATAGTAAACAAGAGAAGATTCGTGTTCTTTTGGAGCATACATTCTAATGAAGAAAGTATGCCAAAAACAAACAAGATAGTATCAGTTAAGTTCTAAGAAATAAAATAGTGGTGGTGACTGAGCACGGTGCCTCACTCCTGTAATCCCAGCACTTTGGGAGGCCAGGGCAGGCAGATCACGAGGTCCGGAGGTTGAGACTATCCTGGCTAACACGGTGAAACCGCCATCTCTACTAAAATACAAAAAATTAGCCGGTCATGGTGGCAGGAGCCTGTAGTCCCAGCTAGTCGGGAGGCTGAGGCAGGAGAATGGCATGAACCCGGGAGGCAGAGCTTGCAGTGAGCCAAGATTGCGCCACTGCACTCCAGCCTGGGTGAGAGCGAGACTCCGTCTCAAGGAAAAAAAAGAAAGAAAGAAAGAAAAGAAAATAGTGGCGGTTACTTTAAAGAGTGATCAGGTAAAACTTTACTGAGAAAATGACAAGCTGAGAATTCAATGCAGAGAAGTTGCTGTAAGTCGTGATAAAAAGTCCCTGAAGTAGGAATGAGCTTGAGATACCAAGAACAAGCTACTTAAAGGTACACTATTCTCCAGGCCAGTAAGTTTCAGACCTGGTTATTGAATTTTCTTGGGAACTTTGTAAAAATAAAGGTATCTGAGCCTTCATCCTTAGATATGCTGATTCAGCAGGGCTGAATGGGATGTACCCTGTGTATAAAGTACAGTGAACAGTGTTGAAAATCTTATATCTAGTTAATGTAGTTTCTTCCCTTGTACATATCACACACTTGCTCTATCAGTGCCTTTGGTCATGTTTGTTCTTTACCTGTAGTGTTTACCCTTACTGTCTCTCACATACTTCCATCCACACTGTCTCAAATGCCATCTGCTTTTTAAGACCCCCTCTCAGTAGAAAGCAGAGTAACACTTGCATTCTTCCAAAGAATGTTGAACCCAAATCTAACAAAACCTATAAAAAATGTGGCTGGGTACGGAGGCTCACACCTGTAATCCCAGCTTTTGGGAGGCCGAGGCGAGTGGATCATCTTAGGTCAGGAGTAAGAGACCAGCCTGGCCAACAAGGTGAAAACCTCCTGATCCTCAGGAGCCTAAGGCAGGAGGATCACTTGAGCCCAGGAGTTTGAGGCCAGCCTGGACAACGTAGCAAGACCTCATCTCTAAAATAATAATAATAATAATAATAATAATAATAAAGCATTCATTTATTCATCCATTCACATTGTTGTGCAATCATTACCACCATCTATCTCCAGAACTTTTTTATCCTCCCAAACTGAAAATTTATGCTCATTAAACAATAAATGCCCATTATCCCCACCCCACTTCCTGGCCACCATCATTCTACTTTCTGTCTCTGTGAATTTGACTACTCCATGTACCTCATGTAAGTGGAATTGTAGCATATTTGTCATTTTGTGTCTGGCTTATTTTATTTAGTATAATGCCTTTAAGGCTCATGTTGTAGCATGTGTCAGAATTGCATTCCTTTTTGAGGCCGAATAATATTCAGTTGTATGTATGTATGTATATACCATATTTCGTTTATGCTTTCATCTGCTGATGGATATTCATATTGTTCCAACCTGTTAGTTATTGTATGTGATGCCACTGTGAACATGGATATAAAAATACCTGTTCACGTCCCTGCTTTCAATTCTGGAAAGTGGAATTGCTGGATCATAAGATAATTATCTATTTAATTTGTTGAGGAATTGCCAAGCCCTTTTTACAGGAGATACACCATTTTACATTCTCACTAGCAATACTTGAAGGTTCCACTCTCCCCAAATCCTAGCCAACACTTATCATTTTCTGTGTTTTTGATACTAGCCATCTTAATAGAGATGTGAAGCAGTATCTCATTGCCCTATCCAAAAAAAAAAAAGTAATATTGGGCCAGATGCAGTGGCTCACGCTTGTAATTCCAGCACTTTGGGAGGCTGAGGCGGGCAGATCACGAGGTCAGGAGATAGAGATCATCATGGCTAACACAGTGAAATCCCATCTCTACTAAAAATACAAAAAATTAGCCAGGCGTGATGGCACGCACCTGTAGTCCCAGCTACTCGGGAGGCTGAGGCAGGAGACTTGCTTGAACTCGGGAGGCAGAGGTTGCAGTGAGCCGAGATTGTGCCGCTGTACTCCAGCCTGGGTGACAGAGTGAGACTCCATCTACAAAAAAAAAAAGTAATATGTGGCAGGTAACTGACAGCACCCAGATTAAAGGGATACCTGGAAAGTAATATAAGCTATAGAATGACATAAAGATGTCTAGATTGAGAATAAACCTGTATATTTTTATCACTTTTCTATGGAAATAGATATCCGTAATTCATCTATATTATATTTCATAGGATTATTTATTATGGTTAAGAGTAATTACTAGAAATTCTGCATATAGATTACCATAATAATAAAATCAGCAATATAAACAGCCCTGAAATTATTAAATTTAACTCAAATATTTTATTAAATACTCACTCAATGACCTGGATACAACAAGACACTAGGAGACACAAGAGGTATAAACTGTGGTTCCTGCACTGACGTCGTTTACTATCTAACTGAGACAGTAGAAAACTCTTTAAATTACTAAAGAACAATTATGAGTCAGACTATAATCAGATCCCATAATGAGAGATCATCTGCAAGTGCATTGGGAGAGGTAAGAGGAAAAAAAAGGGAGAGATTATTAGGGGGCACAGTAGTTAGAGACATCGTCAGTTATGAATTGCAGCCTGTCTTGTACTGTAAAGGCTAGGTGATATTTGAATGAAGCTGAGGTGTGGAAAGGGACAGGTGGCAGAAATAGCTCAGGCAGACTGTGGAAGCCATAAATACTCAGATTAAGGAATTTGGGTGAGTGTGGATGTGTTTTAAATTAGCACTATAAGGAATTTTTTAGAGTGATTAGTAACAGTGTACTGTTACTAGGAAGAAAGGGAATAGGAAGGAATACCAGTGAAGATACTCTTGTATTAATTTTGGTTATTGATGTTTAATTGACCAGGGATTTGTGTTTCAGGAACAACAATAGAAAATATAGATTGATTACTCAGATACCTGAACTAGGGTCTCTTAACACATTGAGTGAAATGCTGGGAAGAAATCAGAATTAGGAGTCGGCTAGGCACAGTGGCTCACATCTGTAATCCAAGCACTTTGGGTGGCCAAGGTGGAAGAATCACTTGAGCTTAGAAGTTGGAGACCAGCCTGAGCAACATAGCAAGACCTCATCTTTTCTATTAATACAAGTAAAAAAAAAATTAGCCAGGCATAATGGCCTGCATTTATAGTCCCAGCTACTTTGGAGGCTGAGGCAGGGAGATCGCTAGAGCCCAGGAGATTGAGGCTGCAGTGAGCTATGATTGCACCACTATACTCTAGCCTGAGCAACAGAGCAAGACCCTGCTCAAAAAAAAAAAAAACTGGAGAGGATTGAAACACCTTTAGTTGTACTATTATTGTGTAGCCTGGTTGATTACATCAAAATTATGCAGTTGTTAGCGGGGGGAATTAGGAGAATACAAATAGAAAAAAATATATATTTATGTGATTTTCTGATAGCTTAAAGATTTCATAACTTGAGGGAAAAAAATCAGTTTTACAGTGACATTTAGAGGAAAAACCGAAGAAGATTTGAAACATTAATAAAACTCTGCAGGATAGAAAGAGAAGCTAACAAGAATAGGAAGTGATTTATTTCAGGATAAAACAATATTAAAGAGGAAGGCCCACTAATAAACAAGGTCATATGAATCAAACAAAGCCCATCTTTAATGGAAAAATTAAATCCATTTTAAAAAGCTAACTTTAGTGGTTGCTTTGGCAACACATAAAATTTATTATACTACAAAATTATTTATATGTTTTATACTAAATTAAAATTTTTACTTATATTTTTTATTATACTAAAAAAATGGAACAATACAGAGAAGATTAGCATGGCCCCTGACATGCAAATTCGTGAAACGTTGTATTCTTTTTAATAAGTAAATAAAAGCTGACTTTGTAAGAAGAATTAAGTTAAATAAAGGATACAAAGTTATGATATTAAACAAGTGATAATGCTCTCGCAACATCCTAAAGCGGGTTAAAAAAACTCAGGAAAAATTTTCCCCTTTGCGTATAAATGCTGTGAATAACGTTTTTACTGAAAAGGGTAATATTCAATTATATTTTTGATTCCTAATGATATTTTGTCCTATTAACCTGAGAGAAAAAAAATTATAAGAGCAAAAAGAAAGCTTGTTTGGATTTTATTTGTTGATATGTTGCCTAATACATTTGTCATAAGTTCTTAGTAAAAGCAGTTGAATAAGTAGAAACTAAAGTTTTAGAAGGCTATGGAATATAGCAGACAAGAAATAAGGAATATTTGTATATCAAAAAATGAATTAGACTGTTTAAAAATTGATAGCTTTTTGGACTGAATTTTTAATTAATGGAGGGTTAGGCTTACAATTTACTTCTCCATTCCATCTAAAGCTATCCTATTCAGACACTTCAACATTCATACTAACGCTGACCAATCTTGGTCTGTGAAAACCCCTCAACCCTGGCTACATTCATTTATACTCCATTTTAACTTACTTGAACACTTAACATCTTTGAGCTTGCTTCCTGTCACAACCTCAAATTCTGAAACTTCTCTAGATCTTAATACTCTTAATAGCTCCCATTTCCTCAGTTGTCCTGATCCTACACTTCTTCCTGCCTTAACATGCCTTCTAACTCAGCCTGAACCCCAGGATTAATCATTTCAGTTCATTTTTTGAACTAAGAGTGGTAGTGCCAAGACTAAAACTCACAGTCCAGAGCTCTTGTCACTTCTCTATATTGATTTATTTGCAAGAAAAAGACATACTTCTTTCTCCCAGAGATAACCGCTGCTACCTTCATTGCCATCAAAGTTTTATTTTTAATTTGCCCAAAAGGAACATTAAAAGACAATTAGATCCTAGGATATTAATATTCTCATTTTTTCTTTCGTTGTATTTTTCTTTTGTGCATTTATTCGTTCAGCAAATATTTATTGGCTGCCTACAATACACTAGGTTCTGCAAATATTTATGCTGTCAATAGAAAGTACCTCTTTATACACATACAGTATTTAAAGATGCAAATGCCTAAAAGAGAAACAAGATTATTAATCAGACCATCTAGAAATGCTTAGAATCTCTCTCTTTTTTTTTTTTTTTTTTTTTGAGACGAAGTCTCTCTCTGTCACCCAGGCTGGAACCACCTCCCAGGTTCACGCCATTCTCCTGCCTCAGCCTCCCGAGTAGCTGGGACTATGGGTGCTGGCCACTACACCCGGCTAATTTTTTGTATTTTTAGTAGAGACGGGGTTTCACCATGTTAGCCAGGATAGTCTCCATTTCTTGACCTCATGATCTGCCGACCTCAGCCTCCCAAAGTGCTGGGATTACGGATGTGAGCCACCGCGCCCATCCTAGAACCTCTTTATATATGCCTGCTAATCAGTCATCCATCTAAGCTTGAAAACTTCCAAGGATAGGGAATTGGAGGAATATTAAGGTGGCCATTTTAAGTTTGAAAAGAGCTTTCTACCAGCTGAGCTAATATGGTGAAACCCTGTTTGTACTAAATTAGCTGGACATGATGGCAGGCACTTGTAATCCTTGCTACTCAGGAGGCTGAGGCAGGAGAATTGCTTGAACCCCCGGGAGGGGGAGGCTGCAGTGAGCCAAGATTATGCCACTGTACTCTAGCCTAAGCGACAAAACATGACTCTGTCTCAAAAAAAAAAAAAATCTTTCTGTTGAAAAATTAAGTGTTTGACTCCCTATAATTTTCTCATGCTCTTCCTACTTCTAAAATGTATAGCCGTATAGAAGCAAGCAATTTCATTGTTTTCAGATATTTCGTCTTTCATTCCTAACATGACATGATTTAGAGTTACTTTACCATCCAGCCAAAGCCTATTTTAGGCTCTTTATGTATATCTTTCAAGGTACTTTTCACCCACTGCTCTTTGCTACTAACACTGCAGGAATCATCTGACCCCAGAAAAGAATAGCTCTGTATTAGTTGGGTTTGGGGTTTTTTTTTTGTTTTTTATTATGGTTTTTTTGTTTTGTTTTGTTTTTTGTTTTTGAGACAAGGTCTCACTCTTATCACCCCGGGTGCAGTGCAGTGGCATGGTCACAGCTCACTGCAGCCTGGACCTCCTAGGCTCAAGCAATCCTCCCACCTCAGCCTCCCAGGTAGCTGGGACTACAGATGCACACCACTATACCTGGCTAATTTTTGTATTTTTTGTAGATGCGATTTTGCCATGTTGCCTGGGCTAGTCTTGAATTCCAGAGCTCAAGTGATTTTCTTGCCTTGGCCTCCCAAAGTACTGGGATTACAGACATGAGCCACCATGCCCAGCCTGTATTAGTTTTCTATTGCTGCATAATAAATTACCACAAATTTAGCAACTTAACACACATTTGTTTTCTCACAGTCTCCATAGGTCAAGCATTATGGCATGGCTTATCTGGGTCCTCTGCTTAAGGCTTCATAAGTCTTCATTCTCATCTGGAATTCGCAGTTCTCTTAGTTATTTGAGGCCATCATGCCTAGACACCATCCCTTTCCTTACGCAGTTCACAAAATGGTCAACATGGCTACTTGCTTCTTTGAGGCCAGCTCTCTCCATTCCATCTCTGCCCTCCATCATGAAAGTGGTTTCCCATCACATTCACTGGTCCCACCCTCACTCAAGGTGAGGGGAATTATACAAGGGCCTGGGTCATCGGGGCTTACTTTGGATTTCTGCCTACCACAAGCACTATCACTTTCCTCATTCTAACAGTATCCACCTATTAATGTATTTCTAAAATTTAATTTGCTTTTGAGTAGCTACATCAAAATTCACTGAGCTCACACTCTACTAAAGCCCCTAAATCTTCTATGTTTCTCCTAAGATTACTCCACGATGTAGTTTGTGACTACTTGGTCCTTGGTACGGAATCTTTTCTCTATGTCTGTTGAATTCCATCTCGTTAGGGCTAACCGATCCAGCCTGTCAACACTTGCTATCTGTATCTCTCATCCAGTATGCTTACCATCTCTCTCAAGCTGGATTGGCTATCTAAAATTTTAGTTTGAGAATTTCAGATCTCCAGCACATGCTGCTGGTTTTCAGGGAGCTGCTACAGGCTAGGGAGCTGCTACAGGCTAGGTTTTGCTACATTGTAAAACAATGTAACTTTAAAATTTTAAGGTTTTAAAAATTTTCATTACAAAGATAGCACTTGTTCATAATAGAAATATTAGAATATACAGAAAAGTTAAAAAAAATAGACCTACTGTTTACATTGTGGTAGGTTTTTAAAACATTTTTAAATATATAATGTTTTTTGGTTTATTTGCTTGCTTTATGTAGTTTAGATCTTAGTATAAAAACATTTTTATTCCATTTTACGTTAATAACATTGTGATGATGTTCTAAGTTATAAATATTTTATGACCATCATTTAAAATTGCTGCTTAATAATCTACTCAACATTCCCTGTGTTGCTGGACACTTAGATTGTTTCTAATTCCTTACTATTCTAGATAATACTGGAATAAACTATTTTTTTATAAGATTTTTTAAATATTTGAAGTATTTTTAGGATACCTTTTTGAAATGCTAAGTCAAAGGAAATGAACATTTTCTAAAAGATTTATACTAATGTATGCTCCTAAGAACAACTAATGGAAGTGCCTGTTTCATAGCACCCTCTGTAAAGGAGGAACTGTTTTGTGGACCTAACAGACTGTGTAAATTTTCACTGTGAAAGTGAAAGGTGAATGAGAATATGAAAGAAAATAATTATTTCCTGGATTTCTCTTTTGTACTTCTGGTCATTCACCATCAAGGGATTTAGAATAGAGTGGATTAAGGTATATTGAGTTTTTACTGAATAGTGTTACAGAAACAGTGTTCAGTAAGCAAGACACCATTCAAAGAGTTTGGCTTTGTTCTTATTTACCTAACTTTGAATGCTAGACCAGCTCAGTAAATTAATACAAACATAGAGAGACTAAGCTCCAGCTTCTCAAAATATGTATAACTTGAAAAAGTACAGCAATCAACTGAGGCAGAGGTAGAGAAGAGTGTATAGTGTTGAAGAGTAAGATTATTTACTCTCTGATGATATGTCAATTTTGAGATTTGGATAATAGGAATTACACAAGCATGCTGTATGTGATACTGTAACTTATGCCACCTATTGTCTTTAACCTGAAAAAATAAATTTATATATGTATTTATTTATTTATTTATTTATTTTGAGACGGAGTCTCGCTCTGTTGCCCAGGCTGGGTGCGATCTCCGCTCACTGTAAGCTCCAGCTTCCGGATCACGCCATTCTCCTGCCTCAGGCTCCCGTGTACCTGGGACTACAGGCGCCCGCCACCATGCCCGGCTAATTTTTTTTTATTTTTTAGTAGAGACAGGGTTTCACTGTGTTAACCAGGATGGTCTCAATCTCCTGACCTTATGATCTGCCTGCCTCGGCCTCCCAAAGTGCTGGGATTACAGGCATGAGCCACCGCGCCCGGCCAAAAAGAAAAAATTTTAACTGCATTTCTTTTTATTTGTATTATCTGTGTTGATTCTCCTTTCTCTTTTCTAGTAGTATAGTTGAGAAATACGGATTTTGTTGTTAGAAGGGCCTGGGACCTTGGGCAAGTTATATAATACCTCTGAGCGTCATTTTACTCATTTTGAAAATGGGAATAATAGTATTTACATAATAGGGTTGTTGTGAGAATGAAAAGAAATGGTGTGTGTAAAATTTCCAGCACACAATGGGTATTCAGTCAATGTTTGCTCCTTTTTCTTTCCTTACAGCAGTGGAGTCTCAACTGTCTAACACTGGAAGATTAAACATTCTAGATAAGTGTTCATTTCAGTTAGCTGAACAGTTACATTCTGCCTTTTATTTTTAAACTGTTTTTCTATAAAACACTTTTTCTAAAATATATTCCATACTTCATTGCTTCCTTCTTAAATCATTTTACTATACCATGGGTATTTATAACTGGTGTGAGACATAAGGCTAAAGCTTCTCTTTCTCTCTTGTGATTGCTGAAATCTACTGGTTGGCATGCAGCCCAGTCCTCTTTATGGCTGGCTATTCTCTGTGGTCTAAAATGTCTACAACTTGCCACCTCTGTCACAGCTTCTAATTTCTGCTGCCTGCTACTGTTGCTACCCCATTCCTTCTAATTGCCATTAGGCTCTGCTGGCCTCTTACCCATTTGTGCTCTTTACTCCTTGCTGTTTTTTAACTTTTCACTTTTCAGTCTCTTTTTCCTCTGTTGCATCTCATATTTTATAGGCAAAGACAGGCCTTTCATTGCTTTCTCAAACCAGCTAGAAGAATTCTTCTATACAGAGCCAACTGGTCATAACGTGTCTAATATGGTCCTCATCAGCATTTTTTCCCTACTCTGGGCCCTATTCCAGGTACTTGAAAATGCCAAAAATCAAGAAAGTCAACTATATTTATTTGTCTTGCAAGTAGTTTATTTTTCTTTTGAGATAGGGTGTCTTTCTGTCACCCAGGCCGGTCTCAAAACTCCTGAGCTCAAGCGATTCACCTGCCTCAGCCTCCCAAAGTGCCGAATTACAGGCATGAACCACTATACCTGACCTGTTTTTTGTTTTGTTTTGTTTTTGTGCTTAGTTAACTTTTACTATATGCAAAGTTTTGTGCAGATACAAAGGATAAAAGAAATCGTAGTATATAAAGTTAAATTATACCATGATCCTCACCTTCAATTGAACAGAAGAACACAAACATAATAATACGGTTAAAAGATGAAGGAGGTCATGGGAGACAGTTTTAAGTAAGGATTGTGAAGACTCAAGGTTCTGCTTAAACTTATAAAGAGGAGTAGCTGTTTTTGAATCCAGTCTCAAAGTATTAGGTGATAGTTTAGAATCCTGTAAGAGTCAGAACAGAGAAAAACAGGCCAAATGGAAGGGAGCTTCCATGATTCTCTACCATTTTAAAGATATGGTAAAGAATCATTTAGGAGGATTATGGGTACTTTTTGCCTTTCCTTATTTGAGAATTTGGGTCTTTAAACTTTGTATATTATTTTGTCATTTATGTATATTTCTTATAGGTTTTTAATATTTATTTAGAAACAGGATACGGAGGTGGAATAAACTCTTTTTTTAATAAGATTTTTTAAATATTTGAAGTATTTAGGTTGTGTGTTTTTATGCTTTTGTAGCTTCAATTTTAAGCATGCTTGAATT
This sequence comes from Mandrillus leucophaeus, assembly GCF_000951045.1. Lineage (NCBI taxonomy): Eukaryota > Metazoa > Chordata > Mammalia > Primates > Cercopithecidae > Mandrillus > Mandrillus leucophaeus. The sequence continues at coordinate 96,538 of NW_012107486.1, read as the reverse complement.
TTTTTACATTTTAACTCTATTATGTAGTTTTGTTTATTTTTAATTCAGCTGGGTATTTTTATTTTACCCTAATGTTTCATCTATTAAAAAGATTTCAAACATATAATCTATTTTAATTCATTAGAATAGTTTCTGTTGCTGTTTATAACAACTTCGTATTTATTAAATTTGAACATTTCCTTTAAGATAAAACAGAAGGGAAAAGCATAAATAATCATGACAAACAACCCTTTTCTGGTGTGGTCGTTTGAAATGAAACAACAAAAAAAATTTAATCAATTTAAATCTAGAAAAATTAGCTGATATAAGTTGTAAACCAGATGAGTAAAAGCTTTCACTTACTCATTCTTGACATTCAATTCCATTTATTCTTTGTAATATATTTTAAAACAGAATGTCTGCAAAGACTAAGGTTTTGGTTCCTATATCCTATTCTGAGATTATTGAGAAAAAATGTTCGGGCTTATACTCATGCTTTAATATCAATTCCATTTTAACACACAAAGAAGATTAACAGAGTAAAGATTTTATAGAGACATGGTGATGTGGTTTATTAAGGCATCATAATTATAATAGTAAGTGAATTATAGTAGATTTAAGATAATTATTAATAAAGATTTAAAACTGAATGGGCTTTATATTAGTGAGTCATAATCATTCCAAATAATTATGTTCATGATTGAATATTTCTTAAGTGCCTATTATATGCTAGGCATACAAAAAATGAGTAAGAGACGAATAACTTACATTTGGGTCCCTAAACACTACAATTGGATTAGAGAATAATTTAAGAGAATTGTCTTTTCTTTGTTTCACTCAAATACCTATCCTTTATCAAGGTGCTTAGACGTATACAAACAATTCAGAGTTGAAAATTCTTGATATCTTTTTTAAAGACTGATCCTCTTTTCTGCTACTCTTTGAAGGCAGAATAGATAATCTAATTAGAGGACAGTCTGGTTGGCCTCCTGTCTTTCTATTCCCCACTTGCCAGTCGATTCTGTAATTGGAGTCATGGTTCTTATGTTCATGTCCTTGCTCTAATTGATTTCTAGGTAGACATTCCCTAAATTGAAAGATCAAAAATCTCAACATTTCCCATTAAACAGTAGAACACTTCAGCCCACAGCATCTGAACACAAAAGCTCCAAATTAGGCATGGTGATCTGAGGAACATAGCAAACAAGAAATGGATTGGGAAGTGGTAGGTAAGCCTATCATGCTTGTAATTGTAAAGAGCTACTTATAAGTAACCGAGATTTTAGTAGGTTTGATGAGTTTTTCCTTGGAACAGCTAAGTAATAATTAAATCACTGAATAAGTTTGTAAGTGTGTAGATGGTATTCCAATTCAGAGAGTGTACCAATAATACCATGACCATGGAGAGCATACAAATAAATTTTAACTGTAGCTTTTTCTTATTACAAAGTAATAATATATTTTATAAATTTTTCCAAAAAACAAGTGATTGGTTTTCCTGACAATAACAAGAAGAATAGTGGAAGTGAACATTTGATTCAAGTGGGTTTAAGAGATAATGGGAAGGAGGAATTAGAGTATAGACAACGCTTTCATGAATGCTGTTGAAAGAGGAGAGAAATGGGGCATTAGATGGATGGTTAAGGTTTGGAGAGATAGCAGCATATTTATATCCTGATGGAACCTATACAGAAAAGAGGGAAAACCAATAATGCAAACAAAAGAAAATCTTTGTCATCCATAATCTTATGCTCAAGATAATCCCTGTTTTCATTCTCATACTTTTAAAATCATTTTCCTGTAGATAGAGATACAATTTTAAAACAAAAATGGGACCATGCTCTACATAGTTTTATAATCTACTTTATTATTAATATTTTCTCATATCCATATTCTTTTTAACATAATTTCTAATGACTAGCTAGTTTCGTATAATATGCCTGCAGTATACTGCACTTGTAGCAATCCTACCGTTAAGATATGTAGGTTGTTTCTATTTTGCAATATGTAAAGTACATTGTAAACTCTGTAAAGGCAAAGACTGTAACTTGGCTTGTTGCTGTGTCCCTGGTATATAGTAGACTTTCAGAAAGCAGGTATTTAAGTGAATTCTACTCTTCCATACCTCCACCCATGCAGCTAAATATGGCTGGAAAAAAAATACACAACCATGCTCACTCCATGTTTATAACCACTAATCTCAGCAGTGACACTACATTTCCCTATCCCATGAACTCTATGAGTTAGATGACTTTTTCATACTTTCTCTTGTCTCCTCAAAATTTAGATATCTCGATCCTCATCATCATTCTGTGCTGGTGACCTTCCTTCCCATTTAACTGATGAAACAGGAGCCATTAAAAAAGAAATTCCACAAATTCTCACTACCACATCTACTGACTTACCTGCATCTGTGCTTTTATAGTTCACTTTCCTTTGTATTAGTGTGGATGAACTATCTGTGCTCTGGTTAAGGCCCGCCCCTCTGCTTGTGTACTATATCTCATCCTGCTCAAGGATCTTACTCCATATTTAAACCCCCTCCCCGTTTTTGTTTTTGTTTGTTTGTTTGTTTTTGCATTATCAGTTTTCTGTCTCTTTTGTGTAGATTTCCATCAGGATACAGATATACTGCTATCCTCTGCCCCCTTACCCATTTATGTAATGCCCCATTTCATTCCTCCTTTTTACAACAAAATTCCAAAAAGAGTTCTTTATACTCTAATTCCTTCTTTCCCATAATCTCTTGAACCCACTTGAAATCAAACGTTCACTTTCAGCATTCTTCCTGTTCTTATCAGGAAAACCAGTGACGTCCACTTTGCTAAATCCAGTGACTATTTCTTAGTCCTTACCATACCTGAGCTATCAGCAGCATGTGGCACAGTTGATCACTCCTTCTATTTTCACCCTAGCAGCCAGAGTGATCCTCTTAACCCATAAGTGAAGTCAAGCTATTCCTCTGCTCGCAACCCTTCAGTGGCCTCTCATTGAATTAAACATAAAAGCCAAAATCCTCAGAATGGCTTACAAGGCCCTATGCCATCTGGCCCTTTATTACCTCTCTCTCTCCCCTCATCTCCTGTTACTAATCTAACTTGCTTTCATTTCTCCAGTAACACACTGGCCTCCTCTCAGTTCCTCAGACCATGCTGGGTACATAACCATTTCAGGGTCTTTGCACTTGCTCATCTTGTTCCCTCTATTACTTTTCCCCCAGATATTCAGACAGCTTATTCCCTTACCATCTTCAGGTTTTTCTCCCCTAGTTATCTCAGTAAGGTCTACTCTTCCTACCTTATTTTAAGTTGATACCCATTCTACCCTACCTCCCAGCGTTCTGTATCTTTATTTCCTGCTTTATTTTTCTTTGCAGCACGTACCATCATCTAGTGTACTATATTTTATTTAGCTTGTTTTCTGTTCCTCCTCTCCCAATTAGGGTGAGATGTTTGTCTTGTTTGCTGTCCTTAGAACAGTGCATAACACATAGTTGATACTCAGTAAGTATTTGTTGAATGAGTGAATTTAAGCAATGAACATCATTGCAGATAAATATTTATTTATTTATATATATACGAATCATTTATTCACTCAGTGAAATTTTTTGAGTGCAGCAGGTCTATGCGGTCAGAATTATTTCGTAATTCCAAGACATTATTTGCCTTTTTCATACTCATTCTCATTAGCATGCAGTAGCATATTCCAGAAGCTATGTCACTTGTGTTGTCACAACAGATTGAATGCAGAACTAGATATGCATATCCAATTATTTTCTATTTAACCAGATATTAAGGAAATTTGCAAAAATCTAAAATGATACCACTCTTCTCATTGTGTTTTTTTGTTTAATCTGGAAAAATACTTATTTTCATTTTAAAAATTATGTTATGTATAATTTATGTTAAATGTAAAACATGTAACATGTTTTTATGTTATATGTAAAACATATAGTAACATAATGGTTTTTAAATTTCCTGGCTTTAGTTTCTAATATGGTAAATATTGATAGATTTAAACCACATAAACAGAAGTTCTTTGAGGTCCTCAGTAATTCTGAAGAGTAACTCTGAAGAATTACTATAAAGGGATCCTGAAACCAAAATGCTTTAAGAACTGCTATTCTAGGCCATGGTAAGAGTTTTGAACTTTATTCTAAAAACAGTGAGAAGCTGTTGAAGGATTTAAAAGCAAGGTAGTGACATAATCTGGCTTAACTTTTGAAAAGTCATTTATCTAACTCAGCAGTCCCCAGCCTTTTTGGCACCAGGGACAGGTTTCATGGAAGACAATTTTTCCATGGACCGGGGTCGGGGGGATGGTTTCAGGATGATTCAAATGCATTACATTTATTGTGCACTTTATTTCTATTATTATTACATTGCAATATATTATGAAATAATTATATAACTTGCCATAATATAGAATCAGTGGGAGCCCTGAGCTTGTTTTCCTGCAACTAGATGGTCCCCTCTAGGAATGATGGGAGGCAGTGTCAGATCATCAGGCATTAGATAGATTCTCATAAGGAACATACAACCTGGATCCCTCATATATGCAGTTCACAATAAGGGTTGGCATTCCTATGAAAATCTAATGCTGCCACTGATCTGACAAGAGGCAGAGCTCAGACAGAAATGTGAGTGATGGGGAGCAGCTGTAAATACAGATGAAGCTTTGCTCACTTGCCCGCCGCTCACCTCCTGTTGTGTAGCCGAGTTCCTAACAGGCTGTGAACAGGTAACAGGGGTTGGGGACCCCTGCTTTATCTGCTGTCTGAAGAATAGATTGTAGTGGGGCAAGGGAACAAATATGAAGTTACCGCCTTTGTCTAGGTAGGAAATGGTAGAGGTTTGTACTGATGTGGGGTATTAGTTTCCTAGGACAGCTGTAACAAAGTGCCACAAACTAGGTGGCTTAAAACAACAGAAAGTTATTGTTAGCGCAGAGCAGGGCCATTCTCCCTCTGAAACCTGTAGGGGAGAATCCTTCTTTGCCTCTTCGGGCTTCTGGTGTTTGCTAGCAATTCTTGGCATTCCTTGGCTCATGCCAGTCTGTTTCCAAATAAGGTACCCATACTGAGGTACAAGGAGTTAGAATTCTAACATATTTTTAGGAGACAAAATTAAACTCATAACAGGTAGTAACAATGAGGTAAAGAGACATGGATAATTTGACTTTAGACATCATATATTTTAGAATATACTCCCTAGTAGGAGTTGTTTGTGGATTCAATATAGAGGATGAGGAAAATAGAATTCAAGGACAGAGCCCAAATTCTTGGCTTGAGCAGCTGGATAATAGAGCCAAATGACATGCCATTTATTAACATGAAGTCTTGGGGTTGAGAGCATTTTTCTTGGGGGAAAAATTTCCAGAAGTGGAATTGTGAAGTCCCCTATTTCCTTAAATATCCTCATGCATCTCTTTGTCCAGATATGCTATAGCACTGTTATATTGTTTTAGTATTATTTGATCAGATCCCCCTGGTTTAAACAATCAGATATAGCAAAATACATTGTAGCCCAATTCACTTAGGTATACTTAATGTAAAAAGAAATAAAAAAGGAACATGTGCTGTGAGAGAAATTCTTATAGTCAAAGTAACAGACAGAGTTGGCAAAGTCCTATGATATCCCCAAAGTATTTCAAATTAAACTTCAATATGGAAATTCTAATTATATAAGTTTGATACCATATTAGAATATTGACTACATTTTCCCCTGCTGAATGAAAATCTGGCTTTAGATTAAAATGGCTATCTAAGTTATTTGGTAGCCTGGTGAGGTTAAAGATGTTAGTTATATTACTAAGTAACATTATAACAAAAATGACCCCTTGATTGGTAAATTAATTTGGACTGGGAAGAACTGCAAAGGAATGATAAATACCTGATGGGGACACTGTACTTTGGAATGTCCTGAGTTACTTGTAATTGGCATACCCCTTGTGCGACCCTAGAAGCTACTGTTAAATTATGGCATTTGTAAAGTACCAGGGCTTCTAAGCCAAGATAGACCCCTCATCTGCTGATGTGGATCTCTTCCCCTAGTATCTTGAGTTATATCTTCTGGAGAGAAGAAACCTCCTGGGTGTCTGGATAAGCTGTCACGTGAATTACCTCAAGGACTCCAGTCTGACACTGCCCTGATGGCAAATTCAGAATGGTTTCTGTCTGAAATATTTCTGAATAATTGATGCCAATTGTACCCAACAGTAGTTTTGTGAATCTGAATGATTAGAAGACCACCTTGTGGCTAGAGCACATATATTATCTATTCTTTAATTTCAACTGCTTGTTTACACTGTACCTATTTTACTCCAGTTCCTCTCTCTCCAGCAATTTTAATATAATGTCAAAGTAAATGCATTTGTTTTAGCTACAGTTCCCAAAGCAAATTTGCTCTTAAGAACATTTGCTCAGTTGCCTTAAAAGGGATGAATAATCAGTAATACTACCTTTGTTTTCCTTTTAGTTGTTTGCTTGTCATGTTTACAGTAGCTATTTATCAATTTGGATATCATCTATTTAAGTTAGCTTTTACTGTTATAGCCCATGTGTAAAAAGAGTTTGAAATGCCCATTTCTATTTGATCACAGATGTATGGGTTTTCAAATACAGCTTTTTTTTCATGGTTTTGGTTTGTTTTTTGTTTGTTTGTTTGTTTTTGAGACAGAGTATCACTCTGTTGCCCAGGCTGGAGTGCAGTGATGTAATCTTGGCTCACCACAGCCTCAATCTCCTGGGCTCAGGTGATCCTCCCACCTCAGCCTCTCAAATAACTGGGACCAGAGGTGTGCACCACCACACCTGGCTTTAAAAAACAAAAACAAACAAACAAAAAAAAACTTATACAGTCAAGGTCTCCCTGTGTTGCCCAGGCTGGTCTCAAACTCCTAGGCTCAAGCAATCATCCCACCTCAGGCTCTCAAAGTATTGGAATTAGAGTCATGAGCTACCATGCCCAGTCTTCAAATGAAGTTTTGATCCTTAATTATTGCTTACACCCAATTAGAAAGATGTCCAGAGAATCAAGTCCTTGTATTTTGTTGTATTTCGTCAGCTTTTTGGAATATATACTGTAACTTTGTTTTTTATTCATAGAGAAAAATTGAGAAAACTGAGGAGTGAGCTGATCAGAAAGTTATCTTGTAACTATTGATTAACAAGTTAGTTCCATTATTTTGTGGAGGATTAGACAAATGTCCAAAAACAGAAAGACAGCCAGTAAAAAGAGTTACCTCTAACTTGTCCAAAGACATGTTACCCATTTGTAGTGACACTGATGGCAACTGGTAGAGAGGCAAGAAGACCAAGTGTGCAAGGGCTCCAGATCACCACCCAGAGCAGTGCCACTTTAATGTTGGCTTTATTTACTTGTCATTCCAGATTCTATTTGAATATAAGCTTTCATAGGATGTTAAAAAAAAAAATTGAAAATCACTGATCACGAATGTAATCTATGCTTAGAAGTGCTCCCCAAAAATTAAAAAGAAAGAATATAGCCTAAAACCAAGAAAAAACCAACATGAAAATAAAATACACAGATCTATAATAAAGATTTCTACAAATCATATTGTGAGACCATTCCCAGACTATCAATCAGAGATGGTTTCCCAGTTTTAGACATAGCTCGAGGAACTTGCTTGTCTGATTTCCAGTCCTCAGCAGATGAGAGGTAGAAAATTTTTTAAAGAGTTCAAGTACACTGATAATAATAAAGGATAAATGAATATCCTATGGCTGAGGAAAAGCTGCTTAAAAAAAAAGACAAAAATCACACTCAACAAGAAGAAAAAGTAGTCTGGGGCCATTTTGTGAAAAACCAAATAGCCTTACATACCTTAATACACTGTAAAGGCATCTTTTATAGTATGTACAATAAATGATGTTTTTGTTCAATCATATTCCCAGACATTCACTTGGTGCCAGAAGTTGAGGGATATAATCAGTTTATGATGTTGACTATGAATCGTCAGGAAAAGGTTAAATCATTGTCCATGTTCTCCATATAGAGTAATGAGAAGTAAGATGTGTTAGGAATAATTATATGCAAAAGTTTACAGGGATGGTGTTTTTGATTTTTGGATGCTTAAATATTAATGTTCCAATTATTTGAAAAATCTACTGATATAAACTCCCTCATTCCATAAAGATGCCAGTTAAATAAGGTGTTACTGTATCTACATTGTTTCCTAGAAAGAAAGGAAAATACCTAGAACTTGCAGCTGAAAGCTTAACTTATATGTAGAGAAAAAAAATCATAAAATGGATTTGCAAACTTCTAAATTGTCAGATTAGTTTAATCATCTGTTATAGAGTCACAGATCTCATAAAGAGAGACAATACATTCCAGGCTTAGAAATAATATTATAATTTACCTAAAACTGTATTACTAACTCAAAATTTTTTATTTCTATGAATTTCTCATAGCCGATTTGCTTGAGTGCCTCACTTATACATTCACTTGAAACACTGTTTTTTAAATAAAATTTATATTTTAAGTAAATTACTAGAAATAAAAAAATTTTCTCAGCCATATCATGGGAAAAATCCAACCCCTCTATGCAGCTCTGTTATTACTCATTACTCATGTATCTTTAGAGCTGACATTAGTAGAGATATGGTAGATCAAGTGTGAATTGAATTAGAGCATCAGAATCATGGTCCAAAAAAAAAAAAAAATCCAGTTACACTGAAGAGAATTTTCCACTTAGAATATATATGTGTGTATATATACATAGCTTGTATATATACAAGCCGTAAGAACAGCTTGGAATATATATGTTTGTGTGTGTGTGTTACATATATATACACACACCTGTACAGGAATATACATGTATATGTGTGCATATATGTATGTGTCTTGACCTAGAAATATGGCTCTTGATTCAGTTTGATAAAATGTATTTAGCAGTTAAAACCAGGGGCTACACAATTTTATGCACAAGAAACAGCAGCGTTATGAGTGGCTTAGTGTGAAAGAGATAAAATAAATGATAGTTTCCTTGTACCAGTTCTGAGCTATGTATTTAATATTTTCGTCAACACCTCATTTGGTAGAATAAAAACATGCTATGTTTAACGAGGCACACAATTTGGAGATAGAAAACTCAGTCCTTAAAGGAAATATTCATAAAATGGAGACATGCTCAAAAATAAGAAAGAATTGCTGCAGAGTACATGTGGGGAAAGAAATAATCTGTTTAACTTCAGGAGCACATGTGGAAGAAAAAATCCAGAAATCAAACAGAATATAGTAGTGATTTTGCAGCTAGTAACTATAAGCTAAATATCCTGTTCGTCATTGTTTAGACCTTCATTGTATTGTCATGTCTGACATTGCACTCCACACTATAGGAAATACATGGGAACATTCTTTTTTTTTTTTTTTTTTTTTGAGACGGAGTCTGGCTCTGTCGCCCAAGCTGGAGTGCGGTGGCCGGATCTCAGCTCACTGCAAGCTCCGCCTCCCGGGTTTACGCCATTCTCCTGCCTAAGCCTCCCGAGTAGCTGGGACTACAGGCGCCGCCACCTCGCCCGGCTAGTTTTTTTTTTTTTTGTATTTTTTAGTAGAGACGGGGTTTCACGGTGTTAGCCAGGATGGCCTCGATCTCCTGACCTCGTGATCCGCCCGTCTCGGCCTCCCAAAGTGCTGGGATTACAGGCTTGAGCCACCGCGCCCGGCCGGGAACATTCTTTTAAAGGGTTTAAGTAAAAGGAAAAAGGTTAAAGACTAAAATTAATTAGTCTTTAAATTGGTTTAAAGAATAAACTGAGTGTGGAGCAAGATTGCCAAATAGGCCCCTCCACCAATTGTCCTCCCAGCAGGAACACCAAATTTTAACAAATAACTACACATAAAACATCACTGTCATAAGAACCGAAAATCAGATGAGTAATCACAGTACCTGGTTTTAACTTCATATTACTAAAAGAGGTACTGAAGAGGGTAGGAAAGACAGTCTTAAATTGCCGACACCACCCCTTCTCAATCCCGCAGCAGCCATTGGCGTGGGGAGAGAATCTGTGCACTTCCAGAGGGAGAGCACAGCAACTGGGAGATTTGCATTGAACTCAGTACTGCCCCGTCAAAGCAGAGAGCAAAGCCATGCAGGGCTCAGCCAGCATCCACACACAGAAGGAGCGTTTGGACTAGCCCTAGCCAGAGGGTAATTGTCCATCCCAGCGGTTGGAGCTTGAGTTTTGGCAAACCTCACCACTGCAGGCTAAAGCTCTCTGGAGTCCTAAATATACTTGAAAGGCAGTCTAGGCCACAGGACTGTAATTCCTAGGCAAGTCCTAGTGCTGAGGTGGGCTTAGAGACTGTGGACGAGGGCGGCACATGACCTAGGGAGACATCAGCTAGGGCAACAAAGGGAGTGCTGGTGCCATCCCTCTGATCCTTCCTTCTGTTTGAGGAGAGGAGAGTAAAGAGGACTTCGTCTTACATCTTGGATACCTGCTCAGCCACAGTAGGATAGGGTACTGGGGAGATTCTTGAAGCCCCCATTCCAGGGCCTAGCTCCCAGATGACATTTCTAGACATAACCTGGGTCAGAAGGGAACGCACTGCCTTGAAGGGAAAGAGCCAGCCCTGCAGGATTCATCACCTGCAGACTAAAGAGCCCTTGGGTGATACTCTCAGATGTGCTGGCCTTAGGTGAGACCCAGCACATTCCTAGCTGTGGTAGCTACAGCGAAAGACTCCTTCTGCTTGAGAAAAGTAGAAGGAAAAGTAAAGGGGACTCTACCTTGTACCGTAGGTACCAGCTCGACCACAATGGGCTAGAACACCAAACAAGCTGTTGGGGTCCCTGATTCCAGGCCTAGGCTCTTGGACAGCTTTGGGCCAGACAAGTCTTGGATAGCCTTCTGTACTTGTCGTGGGCCAGAGGGGAGCCCACTGCCCCGAAGGGTGAGTTCCAGGGTTGGCAGCATTCACCACAGCTAACTGAAGAGCACTTGGGCTTTAGGTGAATATTGGCAGTGACCTGGCAGAACTCTCCATGGGCTGGTGGTGGTGGCGGCAACTGGGAGAGGCTCCTCTGCCTGTGGTAAAGGGAGGGAAGGACTTGTCTTATGGTTTTAGGGCCAGCTTAGCCTCAGTAAAATAGAACATCAGGTAGATTTCTAAGGTTTTTTACTCCAATCCCTAGCTCCCAGACAGCATCTCTGGACCCACCTAGGGCCTGGGGTAACTTGCTTCACTGAAGGAAAGGACAAAAACCTGGCTGGCTTCCCCACCTGCTAATTGTAGAGCCCTAGGGCCTTGAGTAAAGATAGGCGGTAGCCAGGTAATGATTACAGTGGGCCTTGAGTGAGACCCAGTGCTGTACTTGGTCCAGATACAACCCAGTACAGTCCCAGTGGTGGTGGCCACAGGATGTTTGCATCACTCCACCCCCAGATCCAAGTGGCTCAGCACAGGAGAGACTCCATTTGTTTGGGAGAAAATAAGGGAAGAGAACAAGAGTGTCTGTCTGATAATCCAGAGAATTCTTCCAAATCTTATCCAAGACCACCATGGCACTACCTCTATGAGTTTTCAAGAACCACAGTGTTGTTGGGCTTGGAACCCAATTCTCTTCCAATACCTGGAAAACCTTACCAAGAAAAATGGACACAAACATGCCCAAATTGCAAAGACTACAGTAAATTCTAACTCTTCAATGCTTAGACACCAGTGACTATCCACAGGCATCAAGATCATCCAGGAAAACACAACCTCACCAAACAAACTAAATAAGGCACCAGGGACCAGTCCTGGAGAAAGAGATATGCGACCTTTCAGACAGAATTCAAAATAACCATTTTGAGGAAACTCAGAAAAATTTAAGATAACACAGAAAACAAATTCAGAATTCTATCGTTTAAATATTAAAAAAGAGATTGAAATAAAAAGAATGAAGCAGCAATTCTAGAGTTGAAAAATGGAGTTGACATAGTGAAGAATGCATCAATCTCTTAATAGCAGAATTAATCAAGCAGAAGAATTAGTGAGCTTGAAGACAGACTACTTAAAAATACACAGAGGAAACAAAAGAATAAAACACACGTAAAAGATCTAGAAAACGGCCTCAAAAGGGCAAATCTAAGAGTTATTGGCCTTAAGGAGGACATAGAGAAAGAGACAGGGATAAAAAGTTTATTCAGAGGGATAGTATCAGAGAACTTCCAAAATCTAGAAAAAGATACCAACATTCAAGCACAAGAAGGTTATAGAACAGGTTTAACCAAAAGAAGACTACCTCAAGGCATTTAATAATCAAGGTCCCAGAGGTCAAGGGTAAAGAAAGGATCCTAAAAGCACCAAGAAAAAAGAAATAACATATAATGGAGCTCCAAAACATCTGGCAGCAGACTTTTCAATGGAAATCTTAACAGGCTAGGAGAGAGTGGCATGACATATTTAAAGTGCTAAAGGAAAAACAAAAAAAAGTTTTACCCTAGGACAGCATATCTGTTGAAAATATCCTTCAAGCATGAAGGAGAAATAAAGACTGTCAGACAAACAAAAGCTGAGCAATTTTGTCAACACTACACCTGTCCGATAAGAAATGCTAAAGGGAATTATTCAATCAGAAGGAAAAGCATGTTAATGAGCAATAAGAAATTATATGAAGGTACAAAACTCACCGGTAATAGTAAACACACAGAATATTATAACACTGTAATTATGGTTTGTAAACTACTCTTAAGTAGAAAGGCTAGTTGATGAACCAATCAAAAATAATAACTAGGATAACTTTTCAAAACATAGGACAATAAGACATAAGCAACAAAAAGTTTAAAAAGTCAGGGAATGAAGTGAAAGTGTTTTTATTTTTTTTTATTTTTTGCCTATTTGTATATGCAATCAGTGTTAAGTTGTCAGCTTAATAATAATGGGTTATAAGATATTATTTGCAAGCCTCATAGTAACCTCAAATAAAAAAAGCATAACATATGCAAAAATAAAAAACAATAAATTAAAATATACCAACAGAGAAAACTACCTTCACTAAAGGAAGACAGGAATCAATGAAAAAAGAAAGAGAAGACTAGAAATCAAATAACAGAATGGCAGGAGCAAGTCCCTACCTAATCAATAATGACATTAAATGTAAATGGACTAAAAACTCTCCTATCAAAAGGCATAGGGTAGCTGAGTGGATCAAAAAATCAAGACCCAATGATCTGTTGCCTACAAGAGACACCTATAAAGATACACACAGACTGAAAATAAAGGGATGCAAAGAGATATCCTATCCCAGTGGAAACAAAAGAAGGGCAGGAGCAGCTGTAGTTATATCAGACAAAATAGATTTCAAGACAAAAACTATAAGAAGAGACAAGGTCATTATATAATGATAAAGGGGTCAATTCAGTGAAAGGATATAATTATTATAAATATATATGCATCCAACACTGAAGCACCCAGATACATAAAAGAAATATTATTAGAGGTGAAGAGAAAGAGAGACCTCAGTACAATAGTAGCTGGAGACATCAACATACCACTTTCAGCATTGGACAGATCTTTCAGACAGAAAATCAAAGAAACATCAGACTTAGTCTATACTGTACAACAGTGAGTTAATAGATATTTACAGAACATTTCATCAAATGGCTGTACAATACACATTCCTCTCTGCACATAAATCATTCTCAAGGATAGACCATATGTTAGGCCACAAAATAAGTCTTATTCAAAAACTGAAATAATATTAAGCATCTTCTCTGACCACAATCAAATGAAACTACAGATAAATAACAAGAAGAACTTTTGAAACTATACAGACACATGGAAATTAAACAGTATGCTCCTGAATGACCAGTGAGTCAATGAAGAAATTAAGAACACTGAAAAATTTCTTGAAACAAACAATGGTGAAAACATAATATACGAAAACCTATAAGACACAGTGAAAGCAGTACTAAGAGAGAAGTTTATAGCACCTACACCAAAAAAGAAGAAAAACTTCAAATAACCTAATAATGCATCCTAAAGAACCAGAAAAGCAAGAGTAAACAAACCCAAAATTAGTAGAAGAAAATAAATAATAAAATAATAAATAAAATAATAAAAATCAGAGCAGAAATAAATAAATCAAATTGAAATGAAGGAAAGAATACAGTCATCAAAATGAAAACTTGGTGTTTCGAAAAGACAAATAAAACAAACTTTTAGCCAGACTTAAAAAAAAAAAAAAAAAAAGAAGACCCAAATAAAATCAGAGATGAAAAGGTAAACATTACAGCCAATACCACTGAAATTCAAAGGATTATTAAGTGACTACTATGAGCAACTATGTGTCAATAAATTAGAAAATCTAGAGAAAATGGGGAAATTTGTAGACATATACAACCTACCAAGATTGAACCATGAAGAAATCCAAAACCTTAATAGACCAGTAACACATAACAAGATAGAAGCTGAAATAAAGTTTTCCAGTAAAGAAAATCCTAGGACCTCATGGCTTCACTGCTGAATTCTAGCAAACATTTTTAAAAAACTAATACCAGTCCTTCTCAAACTATTCCAAAAAAAATAGAGGAGGGAAGACTTCCAGACTCATTCTATAAGGCCAGTATTATGATGCTACCAAAACCAGAGAAAGATCAAAAAAAAGAAAACTACAGGCCAGTATCTCTTTTGAATATTGATTCAGAAATCCTCAACAAAATAATAGCAAACTAAATTCAACAATATGTTAAAACGATCACTCATCATAACCAAGTTGGATTTATTACAGGTCTATCCTTGAGAATGATTTATGTGCAGAGAGGAACGTGTATTGTACAGCCATTTGATGAAATGTTCTGTAAATATCTATTAATTCACTGTTGTACAGTATAGACTAAGTCTGATGTTTCTTTGATTTTCTGTCTGAAAGATCTGTCCAATGCTGAAAGTGGTATGCAAGGATGGCTCAACATATGTGAATAAATCAGTGTCATACATTATATCATCAAAATGAAGGACAAAAACCATATGATCATTTCAATTGATGCTGAAAAGTATTTGATAAAATTCAATATTCCTTCATGATAAAAACAATCCTTAAAAAACTAGATATAGAAGGAACATCTTACCTCAACGTAATAAGTCTTAAAAGACAGACCCCCAGCTAATATCGTAGTGAATGAGGAAAAACAGCCTTTCCTGTAAGATGTCACACATGACAAGGATACCCATTTTCACCACTGTTATTCAACATGATACTGGAAGACCTAGCTAGAGTAATCAGACAAGAAAAAGAAATAAAGGGCATCCAAATTGGAAAAGAAGAAGTCAAATTATCTTTGTTTAATTTGTTGATCATAGATGATAGGATCTTATATTTTGGAAAACCTAAAGACTCCACCATAAAACAATTAGAACTGATAAATTCAGTAAAGTTGCAGGATACAAATCAACATACAAAAATCAGTAGCATTTCTTTTCTTTTCTTTTCTTTTCTTTTCTTTTCTTTTCTTTTTTTTTTTTTCCCAAGTTGGATTCTTGCTCTGTTGCCCAGGCTGAAGTGCAGTGGCATGATCTCGGCTCACAAAAATCAGTAGCATTTCTATATGCCAACAGCAAACAGTCTGAAAAAGAAATTTTAAAAGTAATCCCATTTAGCCACAGATAAAATTAAATACCCAGGAATTAACCAAAGAAGTGAAAGATCTCTGCAATGAAAACTACAAAATATTGATACAGGAAATTGAAGGGAACACACAGAAGTGGAAAGATATTCTATATTCATGGATTAGAAGAATCAATATTGTTAAAATGTCCATACTACCCAAAGTAATCTATAAATTCAGTGCAATTCCTATTAAAATATTAATGACATTCCTCACAGAAATAGAAAAAACAATCCTAAAATTTATATGGAACCACAAAAGACCCAGAATAGCCAAAGCTATCCTGAGCAAAAAGAACAAAACTGGAAGGATCACATTATCTGACTTCAAATTATACTACAAAACTATAGTAACCAAAACTGCTTGGTATTGACATAAAAATAGACACATAGATGAACGGAACAGAATAGAGAACCCAGAAACAAATCTGTACACCTACAGTGAACCCTTTTTCAACAAAAGTACCAAAAACACACATTGGGGAAAAGACAGTCTCTTTAATAAATGGTGCTGGGAAAACTGGATACCCATATGCAGAAGAATGAAACTAGACCCCTGTCTCTCACTGTACAAAAGTCAAACCAAAAGGATTAAAGATTTAGATCTGAGACCTCAAACTATGAAACTACTATACAAAAACATTGGGGAAACTCTCCAGGACTTTGTTCTGCATAAAAATTTCTTAATACCCCACAAACAGAGGCAACCAAAGCAAAAATGAACAAATGAGATCACATCAAGTTGAAAAGTTTCTGCACAGCAAAGGAAACAATCAGCGAAGTGAAAGACAACCCACAGAATGGAAGAAAATATACAAAAGATTAATAACCAGAAGGAACAAACAAACAAAAAAAACTAATCTGGTTTTCTTTTCTTTTCTTTTCTTTTTTTATTTTTATTTTTTGAGACAGACTCTTGCTCTGTCACCCAGGCTGGAGTGCAGTGGCCTGATCTCAGCTCACTGCAGCCCCTACCTCCCGGATTCAAGCAATTCTGCCACCTCAGCCTCCCAGGTAGCTGGGATTACAGGTGTGAGCCACTGCGCCTGACTGATTTTTTAAATATTTTTTAGTAGAGATGGGGTTTCATCATGTTGACCAGGCTGCTCTTGAACTCCTGGTCTCAAGTGATCCACCTGCCTGAGCCTCCCAAAGTGCTAGAATTACAGGTGTGACCCACCATGCCTGTCCTAATAATCAGATTTTAAAATGGGCAAATGATTTGAATAGATCTTTTTCAAAAGAAGATATACAAATGGCAAACAAGTATATGAAAAGGTGGTCAACATCATTGATCATCAGAGTAATGCAAATCAAAACTACAATGATGTATCATCTTACCTCAGTGAAAATGGCTTGTATCCAAAAGGCAGGCAATAACAAATACTGGCGAGGATATGGAAAAAAGGGACCCTTCATACACTGTTGTGGGAATGTAAATTAGTACAACCACTATGGAGAACAGTTTGGAGGTTTCTCAAACAACTAAAAATAGAGCTATCATATGATCCAGCAATCCCGCTACTGGGTATATACCCCAAAGAAAGGAAATCAGTATGTTAAAGGGATATACATACACCCATATTTGTTGCAGCACCGTTCACAATAGCCAAGATTTGGAGGCAACCTAAGCGTCCATCAGCAAATGAATGGATAAAGAAAATGTGGTACTTACATACAATGGAGTACTATTCAGTCATTAAAAAGAATGAGATCTTATCATTTGCAACAACATAGATAGACCCTGGAGATCATTATGTTAAGTGAAATAAGCCAGGCACAGACAGATGAACTTTGCATGTTCTCATTTATTTGTAGGAGCTAAAAATTAAAATAGTTGAACTCATGGAGATAGACAGTGGGAGGATGGTGACCACTAGAGGCTGGGAAGGGTTGTGGGGATGTGGGGAGAAGTGGGGATGGTTAATGGGTACGAAAAGTTGTTAGAATGACTGAGACCTAATATTTGATAGCACGACAGAGTGACTCTGGTCAATAATAATTTAATTGTACATTTTAAAATGAGTACAAACTAAAAGGACAATTGGATTGCTTATAACACAAAGGATAAATGCTTGAGGGGATGGATACCCCATATATCATGATGTGATTATTACACATTGCATGCCTATATCAGCACCTCATGTACCCCACAAATATATATACCTACTGTGTACCCACAAAAATTAAAAATTTTTGAGTTTAAAGAAAAAAAAAACAGTGAGAAAAAATTAGTGTATTCATTCTCTCATTTCATGAACACTTACTGAGCACACAGTGTATGCAAGACACTGGATGAAAGACGTAGTACTTGCCTACAAGAAATTTATAGTCTCAGTGGAAGAGATAGATAAGAACGGAACGTATGTGTTGTGCCACAGTAGTAGAAAAGAGGAGCACCTAACCCTACTTGAGAAGTCAGGGGAGGTTTCCTTAAGAAGGTGAACTGAGTCTTGAAGGTTGGGGGTTTTCATTTTCCTGCAAGATTCCAGACTAGTAATAATCTCAAAATTCTCCCACCACAAAACACTCAGAAATGCAGAATAAAATATAATAAGCACCCCTTTGAATGCATAGACAAGCTTACAAAAAAAGCAACTCAACTCTCCAAGGGCCAAAATAAGCGTAGCTGAAAACAAAATAGGAAGCTTTAAAAAATTTTTTAAATAAAGCTTTAAAAATAAAGTTGTAAGTTTAAACCAACACTGGGCTGCTCTAAAAGGATTTGGCAGTCTCAATACCTCTGGGGTAGAGATCTCAAATAATACCAACCACCCTCAGAGTAGACTGAAAAATTCTACCCACTAACAGAGAATTGGCATAGAGAGTTTGTCTTAGCCTGTGCTCCAAGTCCGGAGTTAGGGATGGCAGTGAAGGTGGGTTTGCTCTTTTTAAATTTGCACTTCTTAAGTTTTCAAAAATCCCCAAGCTAAGAAATCAACTAAGTGATTTCAAGCTGATAATGTATCTGGGATGCTTGACAGAAACAAAAGCAAAATCATTCTGGAGCGATAGAACCTCAATCTAGGGAGCACAGCACAGATTTTTTTCAAAGATAAAACTCCACTTAAAATAAACTCATAGTACAGAATCAAAAAGCATATAGGAAGCAATAAGTAGGTGTCAGCCAGCACAACAAACATCACTCTGCTTCCCCTCCCTGAACTCAGATAAAAGAAATAAATATAGGGACCATAAAATAAGTCAATTTAAAATGCTCAAATATATCAAAGAGGAATTTTTTAAACATGAGAAAAGAGCAAGATTTTATCTTTAAAATGTTGATGGACAGTTTCCAGGTAGAGCAAGGAGCATTCACAGCTATGGGAGTCCAGTAAATACTCACCCTTCCTTCCTTCCTTCCTTCCTTCCTTCCTCTCTTTCTCTCTCTCTCTCTCTCTCTTTCTCTTTCTCTCTTTCTCTCTGTCTCTCTCCCTCCCTCCCTCCCTCCTTCCTTCCTTCCTTCCTTCCTTCCTTCCTTCCTTCCTTCCTTCCTTCCTTCTTTCTTTCTGTCTGTCTCTCTCTCTCTCTTCTGTTCTCTTTTCTTTTCTTTTCTTTTCTTTTCTTTCTTTCTTTCTTTTCTTTCTTTCTTTCTTTTTGGAGATGGAGTCTCACTCTGTCATCCAGACTGGAGTGCAGTGGTGCTATCTCAGCTCATTGCAACCTCCACCTCCCAAGTTCAAGCAATTCTTCTGCCTCAGCCTCCCGAGTAACTGGGACTACAGGCGCATGCCACCACGCCCGGCTAATTTTTTGTATTTTAGTAGAGACTGGGTTTCACCATGTTGCCCAGTCTGGTCTGGAACTGCTAAGCTCAGGCAATCCGCCCACCTTGGCCTCCCAAAGTGCCAGGATTACAGGCGTGAGCCACCACTCCAGGCCCCAGATAAGTATTCTTACGGTAATTGGCAGTCACAAAATTGGGTAGAGAAGGTATTGGGAGAGAGATGAGCAGGGCGTCGTTCATAAAATGCCTTGCATTCTGGGTTAGTCAGGACTCTTGTTTACAAGTGACAGAAAGATCATATTTGTCTAGGGAGTATTTTGCTGTTATTGGCTTACCTAACCAAGAAAAAATATTGTTGAAATGACAAGAACCAGAGACCCTCATTCTCTCTCCATGTCTCACCACTACTTTTTTCTTTGTGAATACTTATTCCCTTCTACTACAGACTGATTTTCACCCAAAAATAGAGAACATTGCCACTTGTAGTTTTTGACTCATACCCTTTTCTATCTTTCTTTTTTATTGTGGTAAAATATATGTGGAATTTACCATTTTAACCATTTTTACATGTACTGTTCAGTGGCATTAAGTACATTCACATTATTGTGCAGTTATCACTACTATTCATCTCCAGAACTTTTCCACCATCCCAAACTGAAACTCTGTACCCATTAGACAAGAACTCCCCATGCTTCCCTCCTCCCTGCCTCTGGTAACCACTCTTCTATTTCATGTTCCTGTGAATTTGACTGCTCTAGGTATCTCATATAAATGAAATCACACAATATTTGTCCTTCCGTGTCTAGCTTCTTTGACCATACTCTCTTTTAAAAAATTGACACATAATAATTGTACATATTTACAGGGTTGCACCCTTTGCATTTGATCAGAGAGGAAAGAACCTTCTGTGTGCACACACTTCTATCTTATAGCTCCATTTTGAAAAATTTTGAAAGAAAACTAATTGGCTTGGCTTGAGTAACTTGCATACTTTCAGACAAGGAAGATGACCAGTGCTGTGATTTGCCCATTTTGGGTTGCATGACCACCTTAGTATCTTCCCCAGTTCTCTGTGTAAACATACCTTCTTATAGGGTCCTCTGTCCTTTCTACCTAAAATAGCACCCCACATCAATCTAGTCTCTTACTCTGTTTTGATTGTTTTCCAGTGTACTCATCACTTCCTAGTGTTAAATGTATTTATTTGCTTATTGATTCCCTAGCCACTACAACATAAGATTTATAACATTAGAGACCTTCTCTGTCTCATTCATCTCATTGTTTCCAGTGCCTAGAACAGTGACTGGAACATAATTGGAGCTCAGTAACTATTTTTAATTAATTAATTAGAAATTGAGGTAGAGATATAGATTTAGTATTCACTGGTAAATGTGATTAAAAGAAATTAATTATGCTTTCTTCCATCTGCATAGTGAAGATGAAGAATTAGAAATTGAAAGGAAATGAACTTTGAGTATATATGAACACAGTGATTAAACATGAAAGTTATGCACAAATAGTGAAAGAACTATGCTTTCTAAAGATATGTAATTGTGGAAAATACAGCCTTGCATGATGGATGCCTAAGTAGAATCCTGAAATTGCAATAGATTAAGCTCTTTCTGAAATTGCTTTCTAATGCAGGACATTCACATTTAAACTATAAATGTGAATGTATAAACTCATCAGGTGTTTGCATGTGTGTGTGTGCATGCACGTACACACACACACTTTTATTAACATTGGAAACTGACAAATATAGATATGAGTCTTAAGCCATAATGGTCAGTACTGTTCTTTCGAAATTACCCTTAGCTTTCCCAATCAAGACCACATTCTCTGGAGCAGAACTTCACATTGTCAGGCTGCCCTGCATAAGAATCACTCAGATACTATTCATGATAGCTGCCTTAGCTCTCTTCCCCTACCTGTCCTTAATCTGAAGGGCAGGGCAAGTCAAAGGGGAGCAAGATAAAGGTTGTATCTAAAAAGACAAGAAAAAAAAGTAGGCAAAAATGATCTCCTGTGCTTTCTTTTTCATGTTGCTTTCCATCTTTTACTTTTCTTAGAGTTTATTATCTTTATGTTGCTTCCTGGACATCCCAAACTTAGCCATAGTTGCACCTTAGCCAAGTGTACCCTATGCCGACTTCCTGCCAGAATTACTTCTTTACATCTCCTCTCACCCATGTAATAAGCACCTTACCTCCAAATACAATCAGAACTTCATTCCACAGTAGGAAAACAAACCACATTGCCTCAAGGTTGTCCCCCTGCCATGACTTTTTTCTTACTACCTATCTGAACCATAAAATAAGTTCTTTATGGCAGCTTCTTGCTTTTCTTTCTAGGAGATTAACAGGGAGACCCATTACCAAAAAGTTCCAGAACCAACCTCCACCCCTACATTCAGCTGTTAGGAAGTGGGTAAAGCAGATATGGGTACCCAAGAATAGTTTGGTTGGCATAACATCACCCTTTGCAAGTTATTCAGATTAACAGTTTCACATTTATTCTTAATTACCAGGGACATGATGGCCATGCATACTACAAAGTGCTTATGAAGTTAATTACTAAATTCTACTTTTCACTTGTGTACTTTGATTATTTGTTGCTCATGTAATGTGATTAGCTGCTCTCAATTTAAGAGGTGGCTTGCTAAAAAGTACTCAACTGCGCTACAATTATAGCATATATATATATATATAGTATATATAGTTTTCTTGGTTTTAAAGGAAAATAATTAACTGAAATATTGGAATTTCCTAAGTATTCTATGGCAACTTTTGGCTTTCTTAACAACTTCTGGGACTTTGTATGCTTTGAAATCACATTACTTTATGATATTTGATCTGGTTAGGAAACCTAATGTTATTAGCCTGGAATTTGTGAGTCTTTGAAAAGAGATAAAAGGCTATCCACTGTAAATCACAGACTCGCTAGATAGATTTGGGGACAAGCTTAGAAAAAAAAAATCGTAATACTGGCCAAGATAAATGAGATATAGTGTCAATGTTTCTGCCATGAACTAGGTAACCAAACTACCTCACTTTAAGAATTTCCCTTTGGATTATTACCTGCAGATATCTGGAGTAACTGGTTATCCTGTTACTCCATTGTAGCTGCTACAGTGCACAAGTTATCATTCTTTATTCTTCAGGATGGTGAGCTTGGTCAAAAGTGACTGTGAAGCTCAGATAACTGACTTCTTTTCGTAAGTCTGATAAACCTATGGAACTTTGGCTTATCGATAAATTTGCTACAATTTATGTACTTTCATACTTTTGCAATTACTTAGACTTCTAAAATGTATTATTTGTTTCTTTTATAGGACAATGAAGGCCAAACAGCTCTACATTATGGTAAGAAGTTTCTAAATTATTATGTAATCATATTTGAATATCTTCTCTATTTGTTTATTTCAACTTTGTCCATTCTTATGTAGTGCTTAGATAAGTACCTGGCAGCTAGCAGAGATACAGTAACTTTTTGTTTGAAAAATGTATTAGGCCGCACGCAGTGGCTCACACCTGTAGTCCCAGCACATTGGGAGGCTGAGGCAGGCGGATCACTTGAGGTTGGGAGTTCAAGACCAGCCTGGCCAACATGCTGAAACCCTGTCTCTACTAAAAATACAAAAATTAGCCAGGCCTGGTGGCAGGCGCCTGTAATCCCAGCTACTCAGGAGGCTGAGTTGGGAGAATCGCTTGAACCTGGGAGGGGGAGGTTGCAGTGAGCTGAGATCGCACCACTGCACTCCAGCCTGGGTGACAGAGTGAGACTCCATCTCAGAAACACAACAAAACAAAAAAAAAGTATTAATAACTTAGTAAGTTGAAGATATATTAAAATTCTTATGGTCACATTTATAATAAATTGTTTCTGTATTAGCAACAGAAATGGAGACCCCTCTAGCCCCACTTTGAAAATTCATTATTTCATTCTTAGTTCTATTCATGAGTGACAAGAAAGATGTTAATCATTGTCACTATAGAATCTAGCATTTCTCCTACAAGAAATATTTTCTTGATCTAATTGAAGAAAAAGAAATTTGATTTTTTAACTAATTTGTCCTATTAACTGATTAGCTTAAGTAATCTGTAAAATAGAAAAAAATCTGTAAGATGGAAATAATATGGCTGTTAGAGAGCTGCTTGGTAAATTCAGTGAGATAAAAGATATTACAGTATTTTGTAAAATGTAAAGTCCTAGTAAATATAATTTAAAGATTCTGCATAGAGTTGGGCGCAGTGGTGCACGTCTGTAGTCCCCGCTACTCAGGAAGCTGAGGCAGGAGGATCACTCAAATCCAGGAGTTTGAGGCCAGCCTGAGCAACACAGACCCCATCTCCAAAAAAAAAGATTCTATTTGGGTGTGAATATGGCTGAATGAAAGACAGCCATCAGTATTTAAACCAGATTATGGATCAACCTTTTGGGAGGGAATACACTTGTCAGTCTTGGCAGTCTTAGACTGCCAGTTCAGTAACAAGTGGCTCAGATGACCCTGGACACTTTTGTCTACTGCTTTGGACTTTAAATTTGCACTTAAGTGTTCAAAAATCCCAAACTAAAAAGTCAACTAAGGTATTTCAAGCTGATAGTGTCTCTGAGATGCTTGACGGAAACAAAAGCAAAATCATTCTGGATGGATGATTCTGGAGAAACCTCGCTGTGCTATCTAGGAGTCTTAACCTATTGGACTAGCTATTATACTACCTATATATGTCAGCCTAATAATTGAGGTTGAAATGTCTGTCACCAACTACCAGCCTTAACTCACTTATGAGTTTATCTAGCATAACCTGGTTACCAAAACCAGGAGGAGAAAGGAAAATTGTGAGTCAATCTCACTTTTGAGCATAGATGCAAAAATCCTAAATAAAATATTAGCAAATGAAATTCATCAATATATTTTTAAAAGAAAGAAAGGTATGTGCTGACCAAGTTGAGTTCATCCCAGGAATTCAAGGATGACTTAACATTTAAAAAATCTATTAATGTAACCTTCCACATCAGCAAATTAGGTAAAAAACCACATGATCAAATGAAATGCAGAAAAAAGCGTTTGAGGATGTTCAACACTCGTTTTAAGAGCGGTAGAGAAAAGTAGTTAAGACTGCTCATAAGTCAGACTTCTGGGTTCAAATTCTAGTTCTACCCCTGACCTTGGACAAAATACTTCACTTACCCTGTACCTCAGTTTACTCATGATGAAATGGGGATAGTAACCTCAGAGATTTGTTAGAATGAGTTAATCTGTGTAAAGTGCTTAGAACAATGTCTGACACCTGGCATATACTCAATAAATGTTAGTTAATTATTTTTATGATAAAAGCTCTTAAACTAGGGATAGAAGGAGACTTCTATGGCCTGATTTGCTTATCAAAAACCCAGAGAAAACATTATTATTAAAGATGGGATGTGTGAAGCATTTTCTTTAAAATCCAAAACAAGAAAAAAATGCATACCATAACTGTTTCTCTTCAATACTGTATTAGAATTGTAGATAACACAAAATGAAAAACAAAATAAATAAAAGGTACATGAGATGGATAAAACAAAATCATCATCATTCTCAAGCAATACAGTTAGCTACATAGAAATCCAAGAAACTCTACAAATTATAAAAACTATGCAATTTAGCAAGGATGCTGAATGCATTAGTTTTTTAAGTTCAGTCTTAAACATTAGTGTAAAAAGGTAAAAAATTTTTTAAACATTTTTCCAATATTATTTACAGTAGCAACAAAATCCTAGGACTCAACCTAACAAAAGGCATGTAAAACCATCATAGAAAAAAATACAATTTTTAAAAGACATTTTTAAAGGACCTAAGCAGAAGGAAAAATAATCCATGTTAATGAATGGGAAGACTTGATTTCATAAAGATCATTTCTGCCAAGTCAAACTACAAATAGAGAGAATCTTCATAAGAATTCCAGCAGATACTTTGTGGAGTTTAACAAACTTGCCCTAAAATTCAAATGGAAGATAAAGGAGCCAGGAATAGCTAAGGCAATTTGAAGAAAAGCAAGAAAGAAAGACTTGTTCTTCCAAATATCAAGATGTTATTTTACAGCTATGATAGTGAAGGCAGAGACTGACTTCCAACATGACAATGTGAGAAGCTGCACTGATAAGCTCCCTTGTCAAACTGGTAAAAATTATTTTTGGAACTATAGACATTTAATAGCTTCTGGAAATGGTACTAAGGACAAAAAGCAAATGAAGAGACATCTATTCAAGAAAATCTACAAAAATTTGGTAGGAAGGAAAACTTTGTGGTATTTGAACCAAGATCACTCCCTCCTTTCTCTCTTCCCAGCTCAGTGATGTGGAGACTCCACTCCACAATGCCAGGAACACAGAGCTCCCTCTCCTCCCAGCTCATAGTCAGAGGACTTTCTTCCTGGGAGAAGCAGGACAAACATTTTCCACCTTGCCTCCAGCTACCTTTTGCTAAGGCTGTCCTGGGCAAATATGATCCCAACTACTTGGGAGGCTGAGGCAGGAAAATCATTTGAATCCAGGAGTTGGAGGCTGCAGTGAGTTGTGATTATGCCACTGCACTCCAACCTGCTTGACAGAGTAAGACCCTATCTCAAAAAAAAAAAAAAAGTAAGAGTAAAAAAGAAAGAACTATGAATCGTGTGAGATTGTATTTTGCTTACAAGCTAGCAAGTTGGCCTAACTGTTTCATGGTTGCTGGCAAAAGACACAAAACTTTTGAATTAGAGACAAAAGACTTTATTATCCATGGCACAGCAAGCAGCATAAGCTTCATGTTTTTGTCATTTCCTCTTGCCTCCAAAGTCCCACCAAAGCGACGCGGAGAGGTCCACGTAGATACTGCATTCACCGTGTGTCATGGCTTAGGAATCGTGATCTTAGGGAACTCTAATCTTTTATAAGATTAGGGCTGCAAGCAAACCTTTGCTCAGGAGGAGGTATTATGTTTATTATTCTGGATGGTAAACAAACCTGCCCTCTGTTCTGGAAAGAAACACTATCTCTGTTGTCAAATCTGTTCATTACACAAACATCCTTGAAAGTTAGTCTAGAACAAAAGCTGTCTTATGTCTTCTGCACATCTTATGTACCTTTGTACCTTATGTACCTTTGTACATAAGACGTGCAGAAATGCAAGAGACCCTTCAAGAATTGTCTCCCAACAATAATTAATTGGGGAATGCAGATTAAAACATTTAGATACAACTTTATACCGATCAGACTGGCAACATGTAAATGTCTACAAATATTAATATTAGGCTATAAAACAACAGGAATTCTCATACAGTGCTGATAAGAGTGTCAGCTGTTACATACAGCCATTTTGAAATCAGTTTAGTAAGATTTAGTAAAGTTGAAGGTACACATACTCTACAACCCAGTAATTCTAGTTCTAGACATATACCAGAGAAAAACTCCTGAATATGTGTATAATGAAACATGATTTAGAACCTTTATTGCAGCATATTTGTAGTAGTCAACAGCTTGTTTTATTAGCCTCTATTCCTCTGCATGCCATGCTTGCAATATTTGTTCATTGAAATTGCACATATATACATATATGCATATACAAATACATATTTTATGGTATCAAATGCCTTTGAAAGAACCATTAAAATGAGCATATAAAATAGTAAAATAATAAACTATTTAATCTGTAAGCTCCTGTCTATAAATATACCTGTAGTAGGGTTTGTTTGTTTGTGAGTCGGTGTCTCACTCTTGTCACCCAGGCTAGAGTGTAGTGGCGCAATCATGGCTCACTGCAGCCTTGAACTCCTGGGCTTGAGCTATCCTCCCACCTCAGCCTCCCAAGCAGCTGGGACTACAGGCATGCACCACCACACCTGGCTAAGTTATTTTATTTTTGTTGAGACAGGATCTAGCCCAGGCTAGTCTCAAACTCTTGGCCTCCACCAATTTTCCCATGTCAGCCTCCCAAAGCATATGTAGTAGTTACTGTTTTTTATAAATGAGGCAACCTAAAATCGAAGAGATTAACAAGATTGCCTAAGGGAACTGGAAATTCAAACCTGTATGTCTGTATTTACTAGGAAAAGACAAAAATTAATGCTTTCCCATACCTCCTTCCACAGCATTCACATCACTTACTCCTCAAACGTATTTATATAGTATTTCTGTGATAGAACTCCTCCTGTATTATCAAGAGCTGGCTGCTCTAAACCCTAATTTTCCACCCAGAAGAAATTTGTCTCAGCCATCCCCACAGCTATGATTGCAATCTGGGATAACCAGGCTTAAGTCAAATAACCGGAGAGTCAAAAAAGAGGGAAAATAAACTCTTCACAGTGGTTGTGAGGTCTTTAGCACAAAATTCAAGGCTACTCATTTTTCCTGATGCCTTGCTTCGAGAGGCCAGCCTTCTTTTACTCCAAAATATTTGCCCTACAGTCTAGAGTTCACTGCTCTGTTTATAAAGACAACCACTGCCAATGCACCCACATGCCCTGCTGAATCAGCTCTTATTTCCATCCCCTTCTTCCTTCTTTCGTTCCCTCATTCAGATGTTTTTCAGTGCCTTCTCTGTGACATGTGCTGTGTTTTCCTTTCATTTCTCCCTTTCAGAAACTGTAGCAACAGCTAAACCAGATTGAATGTGCCCTTGAGAATTTAGATGAGTCACTCTGTCATCCCTAGTTAACCATTAGGAGTGAATGCCTTTATGGATGTAGGAATGTGTCCATTTAAGTTTGATGTATTTAAAATGCATTTATAGATAGCAACAGGGTAGGGATTTTTCAAAAGGCATTTCTGACTGGGTTCAAATAAGCTCCATTTTCTTTATGTACTGGTACAGAAAAATCTCATAACATATATTGTTGAACAAAAAGATTAAGGTTTAGCACAGTGTATATAGTGTGCTGCCATGAATATATCTATACATACTTGCTAGTAAATATATATCTCTGGGAGGATACATAAAAAGCTAATAATGTTAATTGCCTTGGGGAAGAGGAGCTGTGGGGCTAGAATACAAGAATAAGATGAAAACCTTTTTCTGTAAACCCTTTTATAACTTCTGTATTGGACCTATATGCATATATCATCTGTTCAAAAATTAAATTATTTTAAATTTAAGTGTCATAGGTTCTATTAGTACTATGAATATGATACACCTTCTTAATTATATTTCATTCATTCAACAAATATTTGAATGCCTACTGTTTGCTGGATAAAATACATCAAACATTCTTTTTAAGATAAGAGATGTCCCCAGATTCCTTTACTTCCCACCCAATAAAGAACCCAGTATCTATAGCAGTAAATGGGTGAGCAAACACCATATCTGGGAGAACTCTGGGCTTGGATTTCAATGCCAGTGCAACCTGGAAATGAGGCCTCTTGAACTAGAAGTAATCAGGACTCAAAACTGAGATCCTGCACATGAGCCAGGACCTTCAAAAGGCTATATATATCCTTGGTTTAAAAGAGGAGGCAAAGGGGTAGAGATTAGAACAAGTTGGCCTATTGGTAAAAAAGAAGACAGAGAAGCTTCTCTGCTTCAGACTAACATTTGGGTGGAAACAAAAGCCCTATAAGTTTGGGGTTCACATTTATATTCTGATTATTTCAGGAATCCTTAAGTCAAGAAATTAACATAAGTGTACCGGGCTGATGAATGCTAAACTTCTCTTGAGAAACACATCTTCAACCTATACAGTACAAAGTTCCTCCAGAATGAAGCCCCACTGATAATAAGTTCACAATCCAAAATTACAAAATACACTTGAGTGAATGTCAGCAGACACAGTAAACTATAGTAATAGACTTTGAGGAACTTCAGTAAAAGTTGGATAAAACTGATCAGACTAAGTCTGTATAAAATGAAGGAATCAAAAACACAAGAACAAGACATTCCAAAAAAGAACAGGCAGATTTGAAAGAGAACCAAATAGAACTATGTAAAAAAAAAAAAAAAAAAATTTTACAATGGATAGGTTAAAGTGAAGAATTGACACAAGTTAAAAAAAAATTGGTGAAAAGATTTGTCTAAAGAAATTGCCAAAAAGGCAGCACAGAAAGGTAAAGAAATTATAAATGTAAAGAGACATTAAGAGTGGAACAAGAAAGTTCAGCATTTATTTATCTTAATTAGTTTTTTGAGACAGAGTCTAGCTCTGTCACCCAGGCTGGAGTGCAGTGGTGTGATCTCGACTCACTGCCCCCTTCGCCTCTCGGGTTCAAGTGATTCTCCTGCCTCACCCTCCAGAGTAGCTGGGACTACAGGCATGCGCCAGCCACCACACCCAGCTAGTTTTTGTGTTTTTAGTAGAGACGGGGTTTCACCATGTTGAACAGGCTGGTCTCAAACTCCTGGCCTCAAGTGATCAGCCTGCCTTGACCTCCCAAAGTGCTGACATTGCAGGCATGAGCCACTGTACCTAGCCTAATTTTTTTATTTTTAATTTTTGTGGGTGCATAGTAGATACATATTTATGGAGTACATGAGATACTTTGATACAGGGATCCCATGTGTAATAATCACATCATGGTAAATGGGGTATCTATTCCCTCAAGCATTTATCCTTTGTGTTACAAACAATCTTTTAGTTATTTTGAAGCATACAATTAAATTATTACTGACTATAGTCATCCTGTTGTGCTGTCAAATACTGGGTCTTTTTCTTTGTAAAAATTTTTTTTGTACCCATTAACCATCCCCATTTCCACCCCCATGTCCCTACAACCCTTCCCAGCCTCTCGTAACCATCCCACCACTCTCTATCTACGTAGCTTCCATTTTTATTTTTAGCCCCCACAAATAAGTGAGAATATGTGAAGTTTGCCCTTCTGTTCCTGGCTTATTTCACTTAACATAATGACCTTCAGTTCATCCATGTTGTTGCAGATGACAGAATCTCACTCTTTTTTATGGCTGAATAGTCCTCCATTGTGCATATGTATCACATTTTCTTTATCCATTCATCTGTTGATGGACATTTAGGTTGCTTCCAAATCTTGGCTATTGTGAATAGTGCTGCAACAAACGTGGCAGTGCGGATATCTCTTTGATATGCTGATTTCCTTTTTTAGG
The DNA here is from genome assembly GCF_000951045.1 of Mandrillus leucophaeus. NCBI lineage: Eukaryota > Metazoa > Chordata > Mammalia > Primates > Cercopithecidae > Mandrillus > Mandrillus leucophaeus. The sequence goes on along the minus strand of NW_012107486.1, from coordinate 66,149 downwards.
GTATATACCCAGGATTGGGATTGCTGGATCGTATAGTAGCTCTATTTTCAGTTTTTTGAGGCAGCTCCAAACTGTTCTCCATAGTGATTGTACTAATGTACATTCCCACCAATAGTGTACAAGGGCTCCCTTTTCTCCACATCCTCACCAGCATTTGTTATTGCTTGTCTTTTGGATAACAGCCAAGTTCAGTATTTTTAATAGGAGTTCCAGAAGGAGAGATTGGGAAAAATTAATATTTGACGATATATTTACTAATAATTCCTAGAATTGATTTAAACATTGGGATCTTCAGATTCAGGAATTATGAGCTCTGGTTAGTAATAATCTGTGATATTCATTTGGTGGAATACTGTACAGCAATGAGAATGAGCTGCATCTACACGCAATAACATAAATGAATCTTACGCATGCTATTGAGCTGAGATGCCAGACACAAAACAGTACATACAGTATGGTTTCCATTTATATAAAGGTCACAAATGGGAAAAACTTATCTCTAGCATTAGTAAAGGGGATAATGATTACCTTGGATGAAGTAAGCAGTTAACAGGCAACTAGAAGGGGTTAACAGGGCACGGGTGCTTCTGAAAGTCTAATAATGATCGGATTGTTGATATGTGCTAGTCACATGGATAAATTTCCTTTAAAAAATTTATATACAGTTGATCCTTGGACAACATAGGTGTGAACTGTGTGGGTCCACTTATATGCAGGGTTTTTTTTTTTTTTAATAAATATATTGGAAAATATTTCAGAGATTTGCGACAACTTGAAAAAAACTCAATTTTGCATCCTAGAAATATCAAAAAAATTAAGGTAAAGTTACTTACATGATGAATGCATAAAATATATGTAGATACTAGTCTGTTTCATTTACCATCATAAAATATACACAAACATATTATGAAAAGTTAAAATTTATCAAAACTTATACACATAAACACAGACCATTCATGGCACCATTCAAATTTGAGACAAATGTAAACGAATCTAAAGATGCAATATTAAATCATAACTGCATAAAATTAACTGTAGTACATACTGTTCTACTGTAATAATTTTGTGTACACCTCCTGTTGCTATTACAGTGAGCTCAAGTGTTGCCAGTCTGTGCTTGAAGTGCCAGGTGATGCTGGTCATCTCTACGTGAGCAGTTTGTCTCTCCAGTAAATTGTGTATCACAGTAAAAAAGTGATCTCGCAGTTCTTGTGTATTTTTGTGTGTTAGTACACTACGATAAACCTTGAATAACACAAGGAGGCCCATACAAAATGCCACTAGTGATGTTGAAAGTGCTCCCGAGAAGAGAAGTATGACATTACAAGAAAAAGTTAAGTTGCTTGATATGTACCATAACTTGAGTTCTGCCACCGCAGTTGCCACCATTTCAGACAGATGATTCATCTTGGAAACAGGCAACATAAACATACAGCATCAATAAATACAGTACAGGTACTATACATGTATTTTATGATTTTCCTAATAACATTTTCTTTTCTATGGCTTATCATATTGTTAAGAAGACATATAACATACAAAATATGTGTTAATTGACAGTTTCTGTTACTGATAAGGCTTCTAGTCAGCTATAGAATATTAGTAGTTACGTTTTTGGAGAGTCAGCAGTTATATGTGGCTTTTCTAATTCATGTGGAGTAGGCACACCTAACCCCATGTTGTTCAAGGCTCAACTGTATATGATTTTGGTACTCTTCTGTGTACATTTTATACTCTTTAAAAAGTATACAGACACCAAGAAAGTCTAAACCTAGGCAGATGTATAGTAGCGATGTTATTGTTTCTGTGTAAAATCTCATTTAGCCTTTTCTACAAATGTTTGAGCTAGGTACTGCCTTCTCCCATTTTTAGATGAAAAACTACAGTTCAGAGATGTTACCTTGACATGGTAATCCGAAGTGTAGGTAGCAGAGCCAAGACACTTGTACAGGTCTTCTGATTCTACATCCAGACCTCTTTTCACAGTTCCATAAATAATTACAGTCCTGCTGTCTTTTTAAGGAAGACATTATTTTGTGGAAGATAATCTTTTATACAAATGAAATTTTAAAAAATCTTTTCTTATTAGTTACCTTGGTCAGTGATTCAAGGCTAATTTTCAAGACTGTACTTGGGAGTAAATGTATATCAATATTTCTGTCTATCTGTGTGCTTTTATCTTTTTATTTCTGTTCACTAAGAGTTTATACATTAATAAAAATCATCCCTGATTCGGAAATCTTGCCTAAAATTGATCTAGAACTTCTATTTCTCTCAGGTTATTTTAATCATCATGGAAAGAACAAAACAAATGCCATATATGTTAAAATCAAGATAATCAAATACTAAATATCCCTAAAAGTTCTGGCATTACAAATATATAAAATTAAAATATTCTGACAATTCAGGAATGTTTAATAAAAATTACTATTTTAAGTTTAATTCATAATCACTTATAGGAGTGGGTTATTTTTAATTTATAATTTTTCACTAGGTCACTGGATTCTTGCAAGTTTTTAAGGTAGTCAAAACAGTCTTGCATGTAATAATAATAATAATCATTTATTAAGCACCTATTATATGCCAGAGAATCTGCTGGGCATATTTGTTATTCATTTAATCACTTAATATTATTTAACGCTTTTTATTTAGTGGGCAGTCAGTTACTATTTGTTGATTTTATTTTATTTCAGGACTCTTAACCTACTCTTGGAACTTTCATAAAACTATAAGTATCATTAAATCCAGAGAGTGCAGACAGTGTTGGGGATGTCTTTGGGGACTTAGCTATTATTTTTTATGAATTATGGTTGGGCTTGACAGCTGTCCTTGTGTTGACAGCTCTTCTGATTATAGCAGTTGTCAAACTCCATCCTTAAGCAGGTTGTAAATCCTGGCTTCTTCCGATTAAAACTGGGTCAGAGCCAATCGCAGGTTAACTAGAGGCCAGTATTCTACTACTATACGTCCTTACTAGTTCATTCTAAATGGGCTTTGTGTGGCAGCATACTAAAACCCCTATATGCCTATATTTTACTTGAGTTTTTTTGAATCTTCAGATATTGGTCCTCCTGTTATTTTGTGATTAAACATGGTCCTTGCTGAAGAGTATATTGGTATAAGTGTGGTCTTCCTTATAAATGGCCTGTTAGCCTTCCCCTCTTCCTCCACTGGGAATACTAATATCATTGCATCTGTGTCTCCCAGGGGAAATCAAGGCTTTTCCTTGCACGTGCAGTCATGTGATTTCAGAGTGGGCAGGCTTTGTATCCTCATGAGCCCTTGGTCTTCCACGCAAAGCACCATCTGTTCTGTTACCTCCACACTGTTACAGGGCAGTGGGAGGAGGCATTAGAGTGAAAATAAATAAAATAAAAAAAGAAAGAAATTCATCATCAAAACCCTGAGGATTAATGGAGTCAGAAGGCTCACTGCTCTGAATGGAAATTCATCTTCACCTGTGCCAGTGTCAGGGCTGCCTCTATGGCACTTGACAAATAGAGGTTCCCAGGGTACCATAAATTCAGCAACTGTTCTAATCCCTATAGACTTGCTCAAGCTTTTCCAAGATGGGCTTATGACTGTTTTTGTATTTCCCAGCACATTGTGGGCACCAGTATATCCCCTCATTAATTTGGTAAAATGTTAGCACCCTTTCCTCCTCGATTCTCTCTCATGTTCTTTGCCTTTGTCTGTTTTGAAAGGGTGGGCAGAGTACACATTTCTGAAAGGCGACTCTACATTGTGACTTGTGTTTCACTGAAGATGCCAAAGGCAGAGAAATCAATTAACTAATGAATTTTGAGCAAATAGTAAGTGCCCAGCATTACACTAGATGGAGAAGATAATACAAAAAGAAGCCTATACTCATATACTCAAGTAGTTCAGCATTCCATTGCGGGGTACAAAGCATAGTTTTTCAATAGCTATTTTTTGGGCAGCTATATGTGCAAGTAGGCTCTGTGCTAACATAAACATAATGGATGCATCTCAACAGTGAATCTCCAAGAGATACTGCAAGTGGCCTACTCATATCAGGATAAGATGTACTTGTGTGGTTTAAAGGACTCCTGTCCTTTAAGTTACTCAGTCTCAATCTTTTTTATCTATAAGTTGTTTATGCTGTCATGTAAGTCTGTCTTTGCATAACTCCCAGGCATTTGTTAATAGAACTCCTTTCATATGAATGCCATATTTCTGGCTCTGAATTACTGTTTTGAACCTTAAATTCCAAATTTATATCTCACATCATAGTTAGACCTGAGCTAAAATTTCATTCACATCTGTCAAGTTAGGGAATTATTATTAGCCTCGGGTAGCATTTTCATAGCTGGTTGAGTTCCCTAGATGTGGAACTTAATTTCTTACTCCATACCTAAGATATGGGTTGGTGCCCATAGATTATATCATACCTCACCACTGGAATGGTCACATCATCATACAGCATAAATGTAATTAATGTCCCTTTGTCTGAGATGGCCATCTTTTGTGTCTTCAGCCATAGCACACATCTACTTAGCCCTGATCTTCTTGTGTAACTGTTGGGTTAGAATTGAGCCAAGCGTGATCTGACAGATCATGATAGTTATTATTGTGTATTATAGATTTATACAATGGGAAGTTTATTCCTGTGATACTGCTAAAGGTCCTATTTTAAAACCTACGTGTTTCTTACAGTAAGTTGAGACTAATAACTGCAGTGTAAAGGTCAAATCATTATTGTTCAAAATATAAATGTCTTGTAGCTAGTTCTATGCAGGATAAATAGCCTTTTTGCACAGCTATTTGATATAAGGCAGTGTGTCTTCAACTTTGTTGTATTTTATAGGAGATTGTCTTTCATTTTAATCCAATTTGGTATACAGTGATTCATGATAAAACCCTTTAGAAATTTAAAATTAAAATATTCGCTAAAATTATCTTTGGGCCAGGCACAGTGGCTCATCCCTGTTATCCTAGCACTTCGGGAGGCCAAGGCAAGTGGGTCACCTGAGGTCAGGAGTTTGAGACCAGCCTGGCCAACATGGTGAAACCCCATCTCTACCAAAAGAATTCAAAAACAATTAACTGGGCTTGGTGGTGGACGCCTATAATCCCAGCTACTCAGGAGGCTGAAGCAGGAGAATCACTCGAACCCAGGAGGCAGAGGTTGCAGTGAGCCAAGATCGTGCCATTGCAGTCCAGCCTGGGCGACAAGAGACTCTGTCTCAAAAAATGATAATAATAAAATTATTTTGGGAGGCAATTTTAAATTCTCAAAAAGATACTATAATCCTAAACACTCTCTTGAATCCTCGGCCTTGGTAAAGATCATACCATCTCTTCCTCCCTGCCTATGGCATCCCTCAAGATGCAGAATAGCTCTTGAGTCTCAGGAGCTACCCAAAACTATGATCTCAGCCAATCAGCAGTGACCCTGGGGTTGGAATAGGCAATTCTTGCCTCCCTCTGCATTTTCTCCTATTCTCCATTCATCAAATATTAATATCTATACCTTGGTAGCCTTCTAAGAAACCCCACAACACTGAAGGCAGAGATAGGGTTCATAAATGGTCTGATTTTAGCTCAGAAAAAAATCTACCCTCTACTTTGGTTCACTTAGAGGCACCTCTGAGCTTATGTGGTTATGGATTAGAGTTTGGTGCCTAAGCTTATCAGGATAAGTAACGTAAAGGATCACAAAATCTATCCCAAGTACCTGTCACAACCGGGTTTTGGCTGTCGGCTCTGTGCACACTTCACAGCACATAACCATGAAACTCTGAGCTGGAAGCACCCACCCAAAGAGAAAAGATGGTCAAGGGAACCAGAGAAACTACTTTATCTTTACCTAAGTACCGTTTGAGAGCAAAAGAAGAAATATCACTGCTAAATCATTTAAAACAAACCCCTGGGGAGTTCTGCTTCCACTATTAAGATGTAGTAAACTGCAAGAGAACTTCATTCTCACCCTAACAAAAGAAAAAGAAAGATAGTCTACAAAATCATAACTTTTTGTGAACACATCAGACAGCAGAGGTTTCATGGCAGCCAAATAAACTGAATTCAAAGAGTGACAAGCCCCTATAAGACACACAAACTGTTTCTTCTTTGAAGAAGAGGCAGCCACCATCAAAATAGGTAGGAAGAAAACAGCTAAGATTAGCAAATTGTTAAAGTGAGCTAGTATGACATTTTAGAGTAACTGGGAGCCTGAGACCCAAAAGGAGTCCTCAGTTGCATTCTTTTTCACTAACTGAGTGCTCATGAGACAAATTTCTTTAGAAGAGAGAAAACCTCCAGTGGCACACAGGCATGAAACATTTCCACTTCCCTGTATCCTTCTTTTTAAATTAATTAAATTTTTGACACATAAACCTTGTATATGTTTCAAAACATGATGTTTTAAAATATGTATACATTGTGGAATGGCTGAATCGAGGTGATTAATAGATGCATTGCCTGACATACTTACCATTTTTTGTGGTGAGAACACTTAAAATTACTCTCAACAATTTTCAAGAATACAGTAAATTATTATCAACTATAGCCACCATGTTGTACAATGCTAAACTCTTATTTCATTCAAAGCCAAATCCTTAAGCCATAGAGGAGGAGCTGAAAGCCTTTCTGGCCTCCCCTGCTGCTGCTTCTGGGCTCAAGTAGATATCTACTGCTTTTGAAGTTAGAGTAAAAGCAAAATCTGCCTTCAGGGAGGGACAGGAAAGCCCTGAACTTAGGACTCTGCAGTGATATAAAGCAGAGATTCCCCCACCACTGAAGGCAGGGCAGGAAAGTCTGTCCCACCCAAGACACCCACCACTACCAACACCACATACACACACACTGCAGAGTTTGGCTGACATTTGGGGGAGGGGTGTGTAGAAACAATGAGAAATCACCATCCCTGAGGTCCTGCCTAAGACTGAGACCAGCCCAAAAGGACAAAGAACTCCATCTTACTCCTGTCATGAGCCGAGCCCTGAGTAATAAGCAAAAGTAGTCCATTGATGGAGGAGGGACAAGAATGTAGAGAGAGAGAGAGACTTCCTCTGTGGTATGGACATGCAGAGACTGCTGAAAGCTAAGGGTGGAGCATCAACATTGGTAGAGGGGGAACCCTAGCACCCTAGCCCCACACTAAGCATAAGGTAGCAGCATCCTATCACTGGAGGAGTTTGAAGGCAATGATGCACTGAACTTATCTGTCACAACAGCAAACCCAAACCCAGTTCAGCTGCTGACATTCATCTCTGTACACCTTCATCAGAGCTCTTGGGTGAATAGGTGCATTATCAATGAGCAGTAATATTTTGAAAGGAATCTGTTTTCCTGAGTAGTAGGTCTCAACAGTGGGCTTAAAATATTTAGTAAACCATGTTGTAAACAGATATGCCATCATCCAGGCCTTGTTGTTGCATTTATAGAGTATAGGCAGAGTAGATTTAGCATAATTCTTAATGGCCCTAGGATTTTTGGAATGGTTTATGAGCATTGTCTTCAACCTAAAGTAACCAGTTGCATTAGCCCCTAACAAGAGAGTTCACCTGTTCTTTTATTTATTTATTTATTTATTTATTTATTTATTTATTTATGTATTTCGTGATGGAGTCTCGCTCTGTTGCCCAGGCTGGAGTGCAGTGGCACGATCTCAGCTCACTGCAACCTCCCAGGTTCAAGCTGTTCTCCTGCCTCAGCCTCCCAAGTAGCTGGGACTACAGGTTCTTGCCACCATGCCCAGCTAATTTTTTGCATTTTTAGTAGAGATGGAGTTTCACGGTGTTAGCCAGGATAGTCTCAATCTCCTGACCTTGTGATCCGCCCACCTCAGCCTCCCAAAGTGCTGGGATTACAGGCATAAGCCACTGTGCCTGGCCAAGAGTTCACCTGTTCTTTGAAGACAGGCATTGTTTTCTCCTTTCTAGTTATGAAAATCCTAGATGGCATCTTTTTCCAGTATGAGGCTGGTTCATCTACATTGCAAATCTGTTGACTGGACACAGTGGCTCATGCCTGTAATCCCAGCACTTTGGGAGACCCAGGTGGGCGGATCACTTGAGGTCAGGATTTTGAGACCAGCCTGGCCAGCATGGTGAAACCCCTTCTCTACCACAAATACAAAAATTAGCCAGTCATGGTGGCACATGGCCTGTAATCCCAGCTACTCGGGAGGCTGAGGTACAAGAATCGCTTGAGCCCAGGAGGCAGAGGTTGCAATGAGCCAAGATTGCGCCACTGCACTCCAGCCTGGGCAACAGAGTGAAACTCTGTCTAATAAAAAAGAAAAGAAAAAAAGAAAATCTGTTGTGTAGTATAGCCATCCTTATCAATTATCTTTATCTTAGATCTTCTGGATAACTTGCTGCCACTTCTGCATCAGCACTTACTGCTTTACCTTGCACTTTTATTTTATGGGGACAACTTTCCTTTAGCCTCATGAGTCAGCCTCTGCCAACTCCTAACTTTTCTTCTGCAGTTTCTTCATCTCTTTCAGTCTTCATAGAATTAAAGAGCTGGAGCCTTGCTGTGGATTAGACTGGCTTCAGGGGATGTTGTGGCTGGTTTGATCTTCTACCCAGACCACTCAGACTTTTTCTAAATCAGCAATAAGGCTGTTTTGCTTTCCTATCATTTGTGTGTTCGCTGGAATAGTGCTTTAATTTTCTTCAAGAACTTTCACTTGGCATTCACAAGTTAGCTCACTGGCACAAAAGCCTAGCCCATGTTGGTTTTTGACATGCCTTCATCACTAAGCTTAATCATTTCTAGCTTTTGATTGAAAATGAGAGATGTGTGACTCTTCCTTTTACTTGAACACTTGGAGTTCATTGTAGGGTTATTAATTGGCTTAATTTCAATAATATTGTGTCTCAGGGAATAGGGAGACCCAAGGAGAGGGATAGATGGGGGATTGGCTACTCCATGGTACAGTCAGAACACATACAACATTGGTCGATGAAGTTCATATTATATGAGTGCAGTTCATGGCACCCCAAAACAATTACAATAGTAACATCAAAGATCATTTATCATAGATCCTCACAACAGAAATAATAATGAAAAGTTTGAAATTTTGTGAGAATCCCCACAGTGTGACACAGAGACACAAAATGAACAAATGCTGTTGGGAAAATGGCACCGATAGACTTGCTTAATATAATGTTGCCACAAATCTTTAATTTGAAAAAAAAAAAAAGGCAGTTATCTGTGATGCACAGTAAAGTGAAGCACAATAAAATAAGTTATGCCTATATAAAATATTTTGAACTGAATGAAAATGAAAACACTCCTGTCAAAATTTGTGGGATGGATGCACAGGAGGCTGAGGCAGGAGGATCACTCACGCCCAGGAG
>NW_012107486.1:25884-55515 GCF_000951045.1 Mandrillus leucophaeus | reverse complement strand
GGCAGGCACATCACCTGAGGTCAGGAGTTTGAGGTCAGCCTGGCCAATATGGTGAAACCCTGTCTCTACTACATATACAAAAATTAGTCAGGTGTGGTGGTACACACCTGTAATCCCAGCTACTCAGGAGCCTGAAGCAGGAGAATCACTTGAACCCGGGTGGCGGAGATTGCAGTGAGCCAAGATCGTGCCACTGCACGCCAGCCTGGGCAACAGAGCCAGACTCCATCTCAAAAAAGAAAAAGAAAAGAAATAAAGAAATAGAAGTGCACGCCTTTAGTCCCAGCTACTTGGGAGGCTTGGGGAAGAGGATCACTTGGAGCCAGGAGTTCAAGGCTGCACTGCACTATGATCATGCTTGTGAATAGCCACTGCATTCTAGCCAGGGCAACATAACCTGACCCCATCTTAAAAAAACAAAAATAAAAAATAGAAAATCTCGATAGCCCTATATTTATTAAAGAGATTGAATTTGTAGCTAAAAAGTTTCCCACAACAAGATTTCCAGGCCTTGTTTACTTCCCTGGTGAATTCTACTGAGTGTTTAAGGATGAAATTGGCTGGGCACAGTGGCTCACGCCTGTAATCCCAGCACTCTGAGAGGCTGAGGCAGGCGGATCACCTGAGGTCAGGAGTTTGAGAATAGCCTGGCCAACGTGGCAAAACCCTGTCTCTACTAAAAATACAAAAATTAGCTGGGCGTGGTGGTGGGCACCTGTAATCTCAGCTACTTGGGAGGCTGAGGCAGGAGAATTGCTTGAACCTGAGAGGTAGAGTTTGCAGTGAGCCAAGATCGTGCCATTTGCGCCACCGCACTCCAGCTTGGGCAACAGAGTGAGACTCTGTCTCAAAAATAAAAAATAAAAATAAAAAATCTACACACAAATGTTTCAAGAAAATAGAAGAAGAGGGAGCACTGCCCAACTCATTCTGTGAAGCCAGAATTACCCTGATAACCAAATCCAGACAAAGACCTTAGAGGAAAAGAAAACTACAGGGCAGTATTCCTTATGAACATTGATGCAAAAATGTTCAATAAGATGTTAGCAAATTGAACCTAGTAAATACAAAAAGATTAATAAATTTTGTGCAAGTGTGTTTATCCTAGGAATGCAAGGTTGGTTTGGCAGTTGGGAACCATAGTATTTCACCATATCAACAGATCAAAAAAACAAAACGTGATTAGATCAATTTATGTAGAAAAGGCTAACAAAATTCAACTTCCCTTCATGATTAAAACAACAACAAAAACTCACAGCAAAGTAGAAATAGGAAATAGTAGGGAATTTCTTTAGCCTGAGAAAATCGACAGTTAATATCATCCTTGATGATGAAAGGCTGAATGCTTTCCCTATAAGACTGTGGATGACAAAAATATCCACTCTCTCCACTTTGATCCAACATTGTATTGAAAGTTCTAGCAATGCATTAAGGCAAGTAAAAGAAATGAAAGCCATGTAGTTTTAAAAAGAAGAAATAAAACTTCCTTTTTTCATAGGTGATGTGTCCATCTGTGTATAAGACCCCAAGTATCTATTAAAAAAAAAAAACACTAGAATAAGTGAGTTCACCAAGTTCACAAGACATAAAATCAATATATATAAATGAAGAGTTTTCCTGTATTCTAGTAATGAACAATTGAAAATTAAAATTCAAAAACACTGAGGCTGGTATACAAATCTTAATTGTTTTTCTTTATGCTTACAGTAAATTGAATTTTTAAAAGATATTATTTGCAGTAGCCTCAAAAACATGAAATTCTTAGGGATACATCAAACAAAATAAGTGTAAGATTTGTATGCATAGAATTCCTAATTATTATTGAAATTAAGGAAAATTTAAATGGAAAGAGATACCAATGTTCGTGGATCAAAAGACTCAGTATTGTTAAGCTGTCCATTCTTTCCAAATTGATCCATAGATTCAGCGGGGTCCCAATCAGAATCCCAGTAGGATCTTTGTAAAAACTTCTAAGTTGATTCTAAAATTTATATGGAAAAGCAAAGGACCTAGAATAATCAAAACAACTTTGAAAAAGAATAAAGTTGGAGGCCCCACACTGGTTTCAGGACTTAACTATAAAGTACAGAAATCAAGGCAATGTTGTATTGGTATAAGAACAGGTATATAGATCAAAGGAACATGATAAATAACCTAGAAATAGATCCAATCTAAATGGTCAGCTGATTTTTGACAAAAATGCCGACATAAAATTCAGCGGAGAGAAGAATAGCCTTTTCAATACATAGAGTTGTAACAATTGGACATCCAAATGCAAAACAAAACAAAAAGGTGAGCCTGAAGCCTACTCAAAAATTAACTGGGAAAGTAAGATCTTAGATGTATACATAAGAGGAATAATGATAAAGAACTAGAAGAATATTTTTGTGATCTTGGTGTAGGCAGTGTTTTCAGATGGAACACAAAAAGCGCAAACCATAAAAGAAAAATAAATTGCACTTTATCAAAATTAAAAACTTCCGCTCTTCAAGATACTCTTAAGAAAAATGACAAGTCACATGCTGGGAGAAAATATTTATAAAACATATATTTGAGAAAAAAAACTTTGTATCCACAACATATAAAGACCTCTTACAAGAAAATGACAACCTTATTAATAAAGGAACAAAAGATTTGAACAGATAAATCACCAAAGACAGTTGGCAAATAAGCACATGAGAAGTGTTCATCATTAGACATTAGTACAAATTAGAAATCACAATGAAAAGCCACCATAGACCTAACTAGAATGGCTAAAAAATATTTTTAATAATAGTAAAGTGCTGGTAAGGCTGCAAAGCAACTGGAATTTATACTTATTGGTGTGAATGAAAACTTTAGAAAAGTTTGGTAGTTTCTTGGAAAGTTAAACATTGACTTGCCATATGACTCGGCAGTTCTCCTATTTACCCACAAGATTACCCAAGTGTTCATAAGATCCCTGTTCATAATGCCAAAAATTGGAAGCAGCCCAGATGGCTGCATGCATCCATACAGTAGAATACTACTCAGCAATCAAAAGGAAAGAACTGGTACTTGAAGCAGTGTGGATGGATCGCGAAAGCAACATGCTAAGTGAAAGAGACCAGATACAAAAGACTATGCTATATGATTTCTGTTTCTGGAAAAGACAAAACTATAGGGACAGAAATCAGATCAGTGCTTGCCAAATTATGCCACTCCACTCCTCATAAATGCCTGTGGATCACTTGATAAAACCCAAACTTCTTAGTGTGACCGATTCAAGGCCCTAGATAATTTGACTTCAATCCAACCTCTGTACTTTCAACTCTTTGTACTGCTTCCCTGAGCAAGCGGAGACAGTTCTAACAGCATACCTTGTCATGCCTCTGCTAGTGGTATTTTCACATTCTGCAATGCCTTTCCTTCTCAGGAATTTTGCTCGATCCTTCAAAGCTCATCTTACATCTTACTATGAATTTGTAGTGTTTTTGATCCTTCAGTCTCCTCCTTCCTCCCTGCCTTTGCAGTGTATGTATTTCTGCCACAGCACTTATTCATTCTTTTGTGTTAGAATTGGTTATTTCCATATTTACAATCCATTCTCAAGAGCAGAAATCTTACCTGTATTCCTGACAGGACAATAAAAGGGCTATAGGGCCAGGTGCAGTGGTGTATGCCTGTAATCCCAGCATTTGGGGAAGCCAAGGCGGGAGAATTGCCTGAACCCAGTAGTTTGAGACCAGCCTGGGCAACAAAGTGAGACTCCCAAAGTGAGAGCCAAGCATGGTAGCACATACCTATAGCTATAACTGCTCAGGAAGCTGAGGTGGGAGGATTTGCTTGAGCCCGGAAGGTCAAGGCTGCAGGGAGCCATGATCTCGCCACTGCACTCCAGGTTGGGAGACAGAGCCAGACCCTGTCTCAAAAAAAAGTCCGTGAAATTCAGCTCCATACCCTTTCTTTCTCTTAAAACAAACAAACAACAACAAAAAACCCCACACACTGTGTTGTGTGATAATCATGCTACACAAGAGTATATAAAGTATATATGAAGAATTTAAACATAGCTTTTAAAAATTTACCCACTACTTAGCTTAAGAAATACAACATCACAAATATCTTTGAGCCTTCTGTGCATGCCTCTCAAATCATATGGCCTTCCCTAGTGGTAATCTTTGAGAGATTACAACTATCCAAAATTTTATATTAATGATTTCCTTTGTAGTTTCAGCACATATTTGTATGTCTGAATAATATTCTTTCGTTTTACCTGTTTTCAAAATTTTGTTTAAATGAAATCATATTGTATGTATTCTTCTCACTTGTTTTTTTCCCTTCAACATTATGTTTTGTATATAAACCCATGTTGTGTGAAGCTATAGTTCATTAGTTTCCAGTGTTCTATAGGATTTCATTGTACACGTGATTGATACTTTATTTACATGTTACCATTAATGAGCATTTGGGCTATTTACATTTGGGATCTATTGTGAACAGTGCTGCTGTGTACATGCTTGCAGATATCTCCTGGAGAACATGTGCAAAAGTATATAACTAGAAGTAGAATTGCTGGGTTGGAGGGTATACGTGTGTTTAGGTTTAACCTGTAATGCTCTAGTGTTGTCTAAAGTAGCAACACTGGTGTACACTCTGACATCTAAAGGGGTTTCTTGCTCCATTCCGTATCAGTGCTTGGCATTGTCAAAGTTAATTTTCACCAATCTAGTGGGTATGAAATGGTATCTCCTGGTTTTTTGTTTGTTTGTTTGTTTGTTTATTTTTGAGATGGAGTCTCGCTCTGTCGCCCAGGCTGGAGTGCAGTGGCTGGATCTCGGCTCACTGCAAGCTCGGCCTCCCGGGTTTACGCCATTCTCCTGCCTCAGCCTCCCGAGTAGCTGGGACTACAGGCGCCCGCCACCACGCCTGGCTAGTTTTTTTGTATTTTTTTTAGTAGAGACGGGGTTTCACCGTGTTAGCCAGGATGGTCTCGATCTCCTGACCTCGTGATCCGCCCGTCTCGGCCTCCCAAAGTGCTGGGATTACAGGCTTGAGCCACCACGCCCGGCCGGTATCTCCTGGTTTTAATTTTCATTTCCCTGATAATGTGGAATGCTCATCTTTTTATATGTTTATTGCCATTTATGTTTCATCTGGTACCTCTTTTTGCCTTTAGTGAGTCCAGTTGTGTCAACACCATCTAATCATTAGGTCTTGATTTCCCCACTGATCTGCCAGCTTTGTCATGAATTAAGTTTTCATATGTGTGCAAAAGAATAGATCACCCTCTGTTCTAAGCTTCTGGTCTGTTTGTCCATTTTGGGGCAATACCATACCATATTTATAAGTCTTGATATCTCTACACCCTTTTTTCCCCTTCCTATACCTTGAACTTGAGCTTATCAGTGACACCCGTTGGTGCCCTTTTTTTTTTTTTTTTTAATTTTTATTTTTTTTTAGTTCCTGTAGAGGTATGGTCTGATTACTGGGCCAGCTTTCTTTTTTTTTTTTTTTTAATTTACAAATTGTAAAGTTCAGTCACTTACCCACTTATCCCCTCTTCAAAAACAAAACAAAACATTTTATTTGACATTTACAGTATTTTTAGCCTTTTGACATATCCTGCACATGTATCATTATTCTGAAATAAAGATCAAAGTAAAATAGATACTTAAATACTATTTTTTATTCTTTTCCTTAATCCCATTCTTAAAGACTAGAGCCCAAAAGTCTGACAATTTAGAATACATATTTGTTTGTGTGTGTGTTTCTAGGCAACCAAAAAGGTAAATTTGATTTTCCTAAGGCTTGAAAATCTAGCATAATACCACAGTTCTCATTACCAGGCCTGATCATCCTTCAGCCACTGTAACATTGCTCATGGTTCAGTATTCCTTATTGCTCAGCACTTTCCTTTACTGCTGGAGTAGAGGAGTTTCTCTGTCTCGCGGTAAACTGGTTTTCGTATTTGTCGATTTTCCTTTCAGCCTCTGCCTGTGAGTTTCTGGATATTGTAGAGCTGCTGCTCCAGTCTGGTGCTGACCCCACTCTCCGAGACCAGGATGGCTGCCTGCCGGAGGAGGTGACAGGCTGCAAAACAGTTTCTTTGGTGCTGCAGCGGCACACAACTGGCAAGGCTTAATCAAAAGACTGGAAAACCACAGTCTGTAATAGCATAAGGCTTCCATTATGAAAGAAAACTACAAAAATAATACTTCTTTTTCTGCCCATCTTTGGTATGTATTGGCTAATAAAATCAGTTCTGTGGAACTGGGATTTTGAAGCCTCAGCAATTCATTCTTCTTGCATACATTCTAGGCAGTACAGTTTTGGTGATGAACATGTGTACTGTGCATAATATAATCCAATTCTGCTGAACATGCTCTGAAATTTATCACTGCTTTAGAGGGTGGGCAGAATAGGAGACAGATCATATTTCACAATATTAAACGTGGCTGCTTTTCTAAAAAACATACAGAAGCAAATGTAACCATTAGGGAAAGTTTCATGAGATCCCAACATGGTAGAGATCAAATGATCTTTTGTAGCATTTTGTACACCTGGTCTGAATAGGCAGCTAAAATGTCTATTCTTTTGGCAGACAGAATTGGGAAGATAAGAAAGAAGAGGGGTGTTAAGAAAGAGAAAGCAAAGGAGAAAGCAGAGTTTTGTCACATAAGGGGTGTAGAAGTCAGAACAACCAGATTTACTGAAAATCTCAAAACCCTGGGGCATTTTAGAATAATACTTTGTTTTCACTCTAGGATTGAAACAGATTCTGGAGGATTCATCAGGGTTAGTTCAGATTCCTTAAACTCACCTTCACTAAACAGGAAAGGAATTTCTTTAGGGCTCTTTTAATTGACTATAATGCCCATGTCATATGTAGCAGCAGTCTCTGTATGGGAAAAAAAAAAAAAAAAAGCTTAGATCCGAACTGTTAGGTCTATTTGGATCTATCTAATATGTTATTGTGAAGTTACTTCTGGATACCAGAAGAGCTTTTGTTTTTTATTAAAAACGTAGACAAGTATGCTATTATTTTAATTTAAAGGATAGACCAGTATGCCACTTTTTTTTTTTTTTTTTTTTTTTTAGACAGGGTCTCGCTCTGTCACCCAGGCTGAAGTGCAGTGGTGTTATCATGGTTCACTACGGCCTCAACCTCGTGGGCTCAAGGGATCCTCCCACCTCAGCCTCCTGTGTAGCTGAGATAGCTGGGACTACAGGTGCGTGCCACCATACCCCACTCATTTTTGTATCTTTTGTACATATAGGGTCTCCCTATGTTGCTCAGGGTGGTCTCAAACTCCTGGCTGCAAGCAGTTTTCAGGCCTCTTAAAGTGCTGAGATTACAGGTGTGAGCCACTGCGCCCATCAAGCCACTCTTGAAACTGGCTCCCAACACTTTTCCCTGTAAGCTCCAAAAGCTCCATCGGAATTCACTGACTTTTACTATTATATAAGGAAAGTAAATAGTTGTCATAGTAAGAGAAATGAAATAAAAAATGAACTGAGATGCAAAGATAACCACTTAAAAGATAATTTTTCTAACAGGTATTACTATTAAAATGATGAGTAATAAACTTTCTTAGTATAGTTCTCAATGGTGAAGAAGATTTTCATTACCGTGAGCTAACCTGTTCTTTGGAACAAGCCCCTCTATAACAGAAATGAGGCATATTAGTGCTGTTTATTTTGTGATTTTTCTATCTTAACTTCTTATTTTCTGAGATATAAACCAAAATCATTCACCAAAATGATTCATTTTTGAAATAATTTAATTTGTGGAAGTGATATGCATATTAGTACATACTGAAATGCTGTAATTCTAGTAGAGCATTCTCTTCATTGTCTGTTCTTTCACCACAATCCTAGCTACACTGCAACCTGCTGTTTAGCTTACGTCTTTCACATTCCACACTAATTGAATGTGTTTTAAGAAACATATATTAGTTATAGTGAAGTCACCAGGATGATGCATGCAGTTTTTAATTCATATTACTTTGTGCATTTTTAAGACATTAGCAAATCAAAAACCATTTATTCATTTTTAATTTACAGGGTATTTGAGCAAGAAGCTATTAAGGAACTGCTTTTTTCATCTCTCTTTTGCAATTCAAACTTGGTATTTCTTAGACAAGTTTTTTATTACCTGTTTTGCACATCTGAAACTGTATAGATTTGTTTTTAAGCATAGAATATAACTTATCTTTTATTTTATTTTAAAGGTTTCAAATTTATATTCAAAACTGTCACTAAAAACAGCCATCAACTTAACATTTTCAAATACATTCTAAAGCCAATTTCCAAAATCTCTGTTCTTTATTCATGAGTATCTGAATTTTCAGAAACCTTGCTATCATATAATAATCTATAGATCATCTCCCTGTGCCTTAAAACACTGTTCTAGGCCCATGGCCTTCCCTTTTCTCAGTATTATGTATATTTAGAATTAATTATATGATATCTCAAGATACTACATGAGATATCTTGAAAAGTCTCATAGAAAGTAGTGAATTACCAATCAGAAACTAACTAAATCTTTTAAACCTATTACAACTATGTTTCTAATAAAGATATAAGAAGTCAGCCAACTGGCCACATATTATCTCTTATTCTTGTCAGGTAGAAGGGTAACAACCAAAGTATAATATCTGGAATTGTATCTAGTATATCTTTTCTTAATGTTTCAGCATTTTCCAGCTAAAAGGTTGCTATAATCCAGTGAACCTTTCTATTAAATAGGTATTTCTTAGCTTCCTGCCAGGTTTAACTACTTGGCTATGGGTTATTATTCCACGTACACTACAGCATCTCTGAGATTAATGAATAATGTGTGTGACTGTAGCAGAGCTGAGCTTGGGTTGCAGAAGAGTTTAGCGTCCAGACAAATATATGCTTCAGTTGAACATGAAAGCTTTTATCAAACTTCAAGCCCTTAAAAATTCCCCTTCATAAATAAATATTTATCATAGAATAAGTATGTAACACATCAGCTACAATTTAGTAATGAAAATATTGAGTTTAAATATTTATGAGTGAATTTCAAATCCCAGTTCCTAAGGTGATTTGAGTCAAATGTTTTCATCATAGTTACAATATTATATTTGATCAGTTCTGAGATGCACCTATTTTCACTTTTTTTTTTGAGACAAGGTCTCACTCTGTCGCCCTGGCTGGAGTGCAGTTCACATTTAAACATATCCAGAATTGGATGGCTTTTATAAACAATGACATATTGTAGTTCAATTGCCAGCATTTTTTTCTTAGTGATACATAAACTTATGTTTCTTACAATTAGTTATATCTTAGCTTCAATGAAATAACAACAGTTACACCGTTTTTTGGGTTTTTTCGTATTTTTGAGTCAGGGTCTCACTCTTGTCATCCAGGCTGGAGTGCAGTGGCACCATTATAGCTCACTGCAGCCTTGACTTCCCTGGCTCAAGCAGTCCTCCCACCGCAGCCTCCCAAGTAGCTGGGACCACAGGTGCATACCACGAGGCTCAACTAATTTCTTTTTTTCTTTTGTAGAGACAGTCTCCCTATATTGCCCAGGCTGATCTAGAACTCCTGGTCTTAGATGATCTGCCTGGCTCGACCTCCCAAAGTGCTGGGATTACAGGCAAGAGCTACCATGCTTGGGCACATGATCTTACTTATTCAAAATCAGGGTGATTATCCAAGCCTTTCCTATCAAGTCCAAAAGTTTCTCAGAACTATGTTATCAGGATAAGCAAAAGCAAAAACAAAACCAGCCATATGCAAAGGTGCATTATCAGGCCTCTTGGTGGATTTTGTATATACACATTGAGCTTTCGTTTTATGCCATAAAGACCTTAATGTTGGCCAGGCTCGGTGGCTCATGCCTATAATTCCAGCACTTTGGGAGGCTGAGGCAGGTGGATCACCTGAGATCGGGAGCTTGAGGCCAGCCTGACCAACATATAGTGAAACCCCATCTCTACCAGAAAATACAAAAACTAGCTGGGCGTGATGGCGCATGCCTGTAGTCCCAGCTACTTGGGAAGCTAAGGCAGGAGAATCACTTGAACTCGGGAGGCGGAGGTCACAATGAGCCAAGATCGCGCCACTGCACTCCAGCCTGGATAACAGAGTAAGACTCCGTCTCTTAAAAAAAAAAAAAAAAAAAAAAACTTAATACCGTCTTTCATAATCATGTGATTTGAAAAGTTGTTACTATTATTGGAACTTTACCTTGAGTATCTTTAATTACTTTAGTAATCATTCACAGTTTCTTCACCAGAGAGATGTTGGATTAAAGTATAGTGATTATCAGACTCAAGAAAAAATATGCTTCCTTCTTATGCTTGTCAGCCGGTGTTTATTATGTACCAAGTATGGTCAGTTTTCAAATATGCATTAATTGGTGTTACTCTAGAGGACTGAACAGGTAAAGCTATTTAACCTAATCTTTATTCACTTGTCCTTGAAATATTCCTGTCATGATTTTCGTATGGATCACTTCACATGAATCACGTATAGTTATTGGGAATTCACGGCTTATTTCTTAGTCCAGGGAGACTATTCCTTATCCAAAATGCTTGATTTCTGAGTTTTTTGGTGTTTTTATTTTTTAATTTTGAAATGTTTGCGTTATATACATACCAGTTGAACATCCCTAATCCAAAAGACCAAAATCCAAAATGCTTCAATGAGAATTTCCTTTGACATGTAGTTTTGGGTTTGAGAGCATTTATGATTTCGATTTTGAGATTGGGGATACATGACCTATATTTTGCTTTTATACTTGAATTCTTCAAGATTTTCTTTCGTGTGTTTTGTTGTATCACTTTTTGTTAGCACAATTATAAAACAAGTGTAATTATTTCACATTTTTCACTGGTAATTATTTCACATTTTTCACTGTCTTATGGGATGTATGTACTGGAATCACTTCTGGGGACACTGTTCCTTCCTTTGTATTCCTGGTCCTAAAAACCAGGTCAGAGTGTTCACAAGTTACAGACCGGTTTCTATGCATGACAGAATCTTTTGCTGATTTTATTCCTAAACAATAGAACACCGAAGTTAAAAACCAGGTGAGAAAACCAGGGGAGGAGCTACCCGACAGCATGCACTTGTCTCATGGTGGAGCTCTAGGCAATTAGGGTGGGTTTCTCTCAGAGGTGGGAAAGTCACCATTTGAACCTAATGCTGCTGGATGCAGTGGCTGAACATGTGGGACTGTGAGGGCATTAAGGAGTCGACAGGTGACTTCCAATGGACTATGCTAAGCAGCAGCCACAAATTCATCATCAGCACTACAGGAGGATTTATTTTTCCTCTCACTTGTGTAGCAATCCTGGTTTCCATTTTAATATTTAGAAGGTAAGTTCAGTTGATGGACACTTTGTGTAATAAAAGGCTCCTTTAAAGTACATGCTCATGCACACATACAAGATAAAAAGTGGCACTCCCTGTGCCCATGGCTTTCATGGAGTACATTTGTGGAGCCCAAAGCTTAGTCCTGGATATGTTTATAGCACTTTAGCTCCGTTTGTGAGTTTGGAACCCTTCCAAAAAAAAAAAAAAATAGAAAGACACATATTATTGTTTATAATCTGCTTTATTCCACCAAACCTTGACTGAACAGACTTGTGGATTGCTGTTTAAATCCCTCAATGCCTTTAACTACCGATACAGAAAGTGGTTAATGCGCATTCTAAATGAAGCTTGGCATCCACTCCAGGGAATCACTTTAATTGAGGAGCATTAAATGTTAAAATGATTTTTTTTAAAGCCAGCACATGTATACTGAGTATAGAAGTTCTGGCCCACCAGTAATATAGTTTCTTGGTTATTGTATTTCTCCAGCTTTAAGCCCTGCAGTTGACAGGTGTCGAAAAAGTGACTTTCAATTCCCTGGGTCACTATCTGCAGGCAGCTGGCCAGTGAGGAGGCACCCTTCAAGGATTCCACTTCAGAGTAGGGGAGGGAGCTGTCAACTTTATGGATGTTTGTTTTTCTGAAATAATAAACTAGTCCCAGGTGACTAAAATATGAGATTTAACCCCAAAGTCCTTGCCTGGGCTCTCCATTGCTGTGCAGAAGCCATCTGTTGAAATCTGTTTACCATTTTAATGGTCTCGCTTTTTTTTAACTGCTCGTTTCCAACTCCAAGTGTGTGCCAAGACCACTTTTTTTGGGTCTATATTTTATCTTTCAGAAAGTAATTCCCAGCCTTTCCCAAATCCCCAACCCCTCCCAACCAACAGGAGATCCTGGTCCAGGGTTGGCAAGCAATAGAAAGATAAATCATTAAATTTTTTTTAAAAGCCTCTCCTACAATTCTAGAGGCAGCTCAGCCTCTCTGAGCCTTGTGAGCTCTGACCAGTTCAGGGACACCCTGTAACTTGCCCAATTTAGTTACAGAATAACATACCAGTTTGTGTGTAATACCTAAATTCAATTTTTGTGTTTTTGGAGATGGCCAACGGAAAAATCACCAAAAAGAAAGGGTTCTAAAGGAAAATCCTGAAATCACAATGGCAAAAATGACAGATGAAAATGAATTAAAAGATGGAAAGAGACAGATGTTACATGCAAAAGCCCATGCCTGCTTTCTCTGAAAGCATGTGATATACTCTCCCCGGGCAGGAGCTGATCATTTAAAAGAACTTTATTTAATAGTTTTGGATGGTTTATTTTTATTACTCCTTTTAGAAGGATGATAATAAAATTTCCCTTTTCCTAATGATCTGGCCCCATTTTATAAACATCGATTTTTTTTTTCTCCCTTCTAACTCAGTACTTCTCCACAGTAGTGACTGAACTATTTACTTCCCTGTGGCAGTCATGAGCCAAATAATCATCCATACTGAGCTTGATGAGTGCTCCCTGCACAGCCAGGCAAAGGGACTTTATGAAGAAAGGCACCAGGAATTCTGAATGATAAAAATGAAATACCATTCTTCTAAGCAAGTGTGGCAAAGGACACGCTTTCAGACTGTAAAGGACAATTTTTAAACTGTGTCTCACATATCAAATCTAAGGAAATACATACAGATACATTGAGGATCACCTCTCAAGATGTTACTTCCAGTTTAGCCATCGGTTAAAATGTGCAACACACTGATTTGCCTTTCATTTCTTTTTTTCCTTTTGTGATTTTAGTTGAGTAGAATCCTGGGCCCAAGGGGAAAGGACAGGAAAGCAATAGAACACTGACTGCAGAGCTTCCATTTGTACTCCTGAGTAAGTCTTGCTTACTTCTTTCTGGCTAGTGATATCTTTCCTTTATTCTTTAAGCAGCTGTCTTTTTGGAAAACCACTGTCAGAAAGAAAAAAAAGAAAATCAGACTGCTCAGGAGCCGGTCTCCAGTGACCCAATCAAAATAAGGGGGTTGTTGTCGGGGGGACCAGATCTTCTCTCCTTTGTGAGCTGCACACATTTTATAATCCCGAAAAGTTATTACTAGGTTAGCATTGTGGTGGAAGCTGTGTACACTACAGGATAAAGTGAAAGCGGTCCAACAAACCTGCTATACTCAAAACAGTTGATAGTATATTGAAAACAAAGATGCAACATAGGCTGGTGATGAGGGGCTGAGAATGGAAGACAAGTTAGGCTACCCAAAAACATGGTATATACTGCATAAACTAGCCAAAATTCTCATGCCCATTACCAGTGCCTCAGGAATGAGTAACCAAGTTTAGTAGCAACAGAGCCTTTCCTAGCCACATTGTGAATTTCCCTAACCACCACCTGAGACTGGGCTAGTGAAGAAAAAAAGACCTTATGTACAGCACCTTCTGTATTCCCCTACCAATATCTTCACTCCCATTTGAACTTCTCATCTTCTCCACCCTTTCTTGATATATAACCCAGTAAGATCTCTTGCCTTTCTCAGCCTAATAAAGCACTTACCATGGGAGATGATTTTGGCAAAGGATCATGACTCTCCTTGATAGCAGAGCTTTGGGTCTCCACTAAAAGACCTTTAATCCCTCCAAGAATCTCACTGGGCATTCTGCCTGGGAGGTACTAACTTTCCGGTTTAAGTGGGTAGACTTTAGGGCACAAAGCAATTCTAGAACTTAGGTTAAGTCCCAACAACCCGGTGGCAGCATTAGAGAACTCAGAGGTCCGGAGCCCAACCTCCTGCTTTGTACCTAAGTAAATTGTTCTATGTAATGCTTTTTGTTTTGTTTTGTTTTCAAGTTTTCTCTGTCCAGGAAAGGAGAAAAAACAAAGGGGGAGGGGGAAATGCCACACACACAGTAAGGTGGCAGAGAAGTTGGCACTGCCACTGTCTAAGGAGTCAGAATATTTCACCAAGTATTCCAGGATAACTAGTAGCTAAACATGTGATGAATGAGATTTCCTTGCCCACTCTCCCTAATGAGACTCTGTCAGCACCGTCCAATAGAGCCATCTGCAATGATAGAACTGTTTTATATCAGTGTTGTCCAAATACAGTAACTATTGAGCATCTAAAATGTGTGTAGTGTAAGGGACTAAACTTTTAGTTTTATTTAATACTAATTTAAATTTAAATAGCCACGTGTGGCTAGTAGCTACCATATTGGACAATGCCGCTGCTTTGGATCTTGTCTGCAGCCAAACAAAACTAATGACTAATGGGGAAAAGAAGCGCACTGTAGTTTTTCCACAGTGGAATCCCAGCTGTAAAGAAATGCTATGACTTTTTTTTTTTTTTTAATGTAATGAAAAAGTCTGTTGCCTTTTCCAGTCCAGCTAAACTTAGGGTCTGCACACTAATGAAGCCTCCTGAAGAGAAAAAAACCGAAATGGAGATTCTCCTAGAAAATGTTTGTCCAGGAGCCCTGATGACTCTGATGAGGTGTTTCTGTCCCTCTATAAATATAGACACTTGCATATACTTTCTCTAGAAAGAAAAAGTGTATGCATGTGAAGGACTTTTAAAATGCTACTGGACAGACTGGGCACAGTGGCTCACACCTGTAATTCCAGCACTTTGGAAGGCCCAGGTGGGCGGATCACTTGAGGTCAGGAGTTCGAGACCAGCCTGGCCAACATGGCAAAACCCCATCTCTACTAAAAACACAAAAAATTAGCCGGGCATGGTGGCACATGCCTATAATCCCACCTACTCTGGAGGCTGAGGCACGAAAATCACTTGAACCCAGGAGTTTCAGGCTGCAGTGAGCTATAAATCCCACCACTGCACTCCAGCCTGGGCAACAGAGCAAGACTCTGTCTCAAATTAAAAATAAAATGCCACTGAACAAACAGGAACTACAAGTTATATGGTCAACATTTGTACTGCTCATTGCCTAAGTCTAGGGGCAGAGGATTGTGCCCAGGTAATGACTATTAGAAAAACCAGGGAACTTCCTCTAATCAATCCTTTATTGAGTGGTTCTAGTTCTGGCATTCAGAGTTGTGTATTTGGTTTCAGTTTTTATTCTATTTACGTCAAGAGAAAAAGCTTCCAGCAAACCAAATGAAAAGCAAGACACATCAGCATCTAAAGAATTTCCATATTTATTTTACATAATTTTACCATACACATCTCATGCCAACACACAGGAGGCATATACAAACAAACGCACCAGCTTCTGTTTTCCAAAGTCACATGGCAATAAATAAGGATGGGTGGGTCCTTTTTTTTTCTTTTTTTTTTCTTTTTTTTTTTTTTTCCAGGAAACAAGACTTCATTTCTTTTTAACTGTACAAAATTTACATTGTGAAGGATGAGGGCAGCGATCCAGAGCTGAGGGATCTGGGGTTTGAGGTCTGATTGCAAGCTCAGAGCAACTTCTGGAATCCCGCAGCCCTGAACCTGCTTGTTTGGCCGAACACAGTCCTCAAGTGGGAAAGTTGGTGTGATTCTTGCCTCTCGGTGGGCAACAGATGAGAGTGGGGCTGTCCTTCCTCTGTTCACCTGTGCTCTGCCTCCCTAAGCAAAGGATTGCTTGGTGCACCTCCCAAACCTGCAGCTGTCTCCTCACCAGAGCTAGCAGCATGAAACTGTGCTTTTAGTGTGGTCCTACCAAGCAGAGTGTGGATGGGATGACTTTGCTGAGCTCTCTCTTTTTGGCTCCAGTCACTCACTGTGTTTAGAGCAGTTGGAGCAACTACTGCAAAAAGGGCCAATTGACCAATCCAAGAAAGAGAGAGCCAGTGATGTGCTTTTTATTTAGCTTTCAGCATGCCCAGAGCCCTTCAGCAGCAGGCAATAAAACAAAACTCATTTCCGCTTAATTGAATTTTTCTTCGTCTCACAGCTTCCAATTTTTAAAGTGCAATGTTTAAAAATGAGCCTCCTCAGGCCTTCCAGACCCTGCTGGCTGGGGAGGTATGGTAATTATTCTCATGGTTATAACCAAGTTGTCAGTCGTGGCATGTGGGAGTGGAGGTGCAGAGAGTGGGCTGTCATACAACACACAGCCTTTGCTCGTCAGAAGCCTTGAGCCCCCTCCTGTAAAGAGGCAGTTGGAAATCACCAGCTTGAGCTTCAGAGATAGAAATGTCTTTTGTTTTACAGATTTCTTACACTTCCTTGCAAAGTGAGCTTAATGATGAAGATCTAATGGCCCAATTATCTTACTAGGTTTCATGTTTTATACTGGCCCCCCAAAAGTTTAAGGACACTGCCAAATGCTTTTCTTGTGTCTTAATTTTTTCCTCTTTCCCTGATGTTTCACAGTACTCATTTGCAGGAACAATGTTAGCAATATGATAGTTGATCTTTGTTTTACATTATATTCATAACTGTCAGATGAGACAAGAAAGAGAAAGCACAAAGACTGACAGGAATTTGCCTGAGGTTGCACAGCAAGTCCTTGAAGGGCCAAGAACCTGACTCCCAACACTGATTTACCCATCGGGCCAACTTCTTAGCCTTTAAATCTGGTATTTCCTCCATGGTTTCATTACGTTCCAACAAACAGAGATTCCTCCATAGCCCCTCAGTTTCCATTTTGCTTATACCAGTTACCACTGGAACTTGGGGTTTTAACTAATTTGCTCCTGGATTCAAGAGCTTCCTACTCTAAAGTTGGCCAGGCAAGCACTGCAGATAATGATAGCCTCTAGAAGGTCTCATTTCATTTGTAAAATTCATCCATGTCATTTTAGCAAGGGGGGAAACAGCTATCATGTAGCACCTTATACCCCATAATAGGCTTCCAGGCAATAGAGGAGTGCCTCTAAGAGAAGCTAAAGGTAATGAATGCCCAGCTCTTCTCCATTTCCAAACCCCAGAAGAGTCTTGTCTTGCAATGGCTCATTAGTCGCATCAGCCCATCCATAATGCTAACCCCACCTGCAGGAAGATCCATTTAAAATCTTAGACCTACTGTGGCTGTGCTTCTAAACAGGCAGCAATGTTTGCTGCTTTCTGGGGAGGTGGCTCTGGAAAACAAAGCTCTCCTGGTTTTCAGACCAGTGCTCTTAAGGGGTTTTCCAGCTACCCAGCCGTACTGACGCCAAAGAACTATTGACCTCGTCAACTGTTCATTGAGTTCCTCAAGAGATTTATGTTAGTATAATGAAGAAGGCCTCTACTTCCACTACTGAACTGGGAATTAGTATGATTAACTTACAGAAACAAAAACTGGTCAACTTACAGTGATCTTAAACAGTGCTACACAGAGGAGGATGCCCCCCCCCTTTAAAGAGCCTGCTCTCCCCCACACTACACTCACCAAAAACATCAAGGGCCTCTGAAATCCCATGAGTTGCTAAACCAAATAGTCAACTTGCAACAGTGATCTGGGTGGGCAGCTTTTCAACTGGTTCATTGCCCTGCAGAGCCTTTTCTCCTATGTACTTTAAGCAGCCATCCTCCAAAAAGACGACTGCATATTCCTTTCCTCACATGGCATTTATGTCTTCCTACCCACCCCAATGTTCACGATTGGAGAATTCCCAATAGCACAGAACTGGCAAGGCTTAACACACCATCATCCATAAACATGGAACCTCAAGAGAAGTGTCTATGTTTGCAGACTCCTCAAGCAAAAATCATGACCACTGCAGCACTACCAAAAAACAAGGGTACACCATAAAATTGGTCAGAGAAGAGGTGGCCTGAAGGCTGATCCCGGAATTTACTGTTTTAAAGAAGCTTAATTGAATTTAGTTTAGTCCTGGAAAGGGGCTTTCAAAAGATGCAGCAGCCCAAGAGGAACTGTGTATTCTTCCTTAGTGTGCCTATGACATGCCTAAATCTTTGCAGTTCTCAAAAGGTGACCAACCATTCTTAAAGGAAGGGTCCTTAGGGTCTCTGGCCCCATCACTTCATGTGATAGAAAGGCAATGCCTTCTCACCCTTTCCTACTCTGCTGATCTCATTTAAGAGAATGGGAGGCCAGAAGAAGCAAACCACAGCTTCCCAGAGGGACGGCAATACATTCCAGCTGGCTAAATTCCAGTTTGCACATGGAGAGCTTCCTGATGGCAGATGGGTGCACAAGGTGGGTGGGAGCTACAGCACCATTCAGGACAGCGTTTCCCACAGCAGTGTAGTCTGTCACAGGAGTGGCAACTCGTAAAGCGGCGGTTGGTCTTGCCCTGGCCTCAGGCCTAGTGATGTGCTACTGCAAACCTGCACAACAGGGAGTCCCTGCACCACCACTGGCCAGAGAGCTCTGGCTTTCTGACCATGGGACTGCAGCCCAAGGCATGGCAGGTGTCCAGCCAGCAATCCAGAGAGATGCAGCCCAAGGACCACTTAGAACCCGTTGGACAATTTTAGGGCTGCTCCCTAAATTATTCTTCCCAAACAAGGTAGGCCAAAAAAAAATTGCTGGCTCCTGGAAATGACCAAAACTGTCCTCCAATTGAGTCAGCTAGGACAGCAGAGAAAGCTTTCATTATTAAGGGGGCAGAGGGGTAGACTTGCAAGCTCATCTAAACCAACTCCTTCAAAACAGACTCCAAATATTTCACCCTACAAGGGATGGGGAACTCTGGAAGACTGGCATCAGCCGATATGGTCGAACAGACTGCAGGTTTGGAATCCAAATGTGTCTATAACTGTTCACTGATTGTCATTCTGTTCTCCCCACATTTTAGTTTTGCTCATTCTGTGGCCCACAGCCTGTCTTGTGGAATAAATGATACAAGGAATTGAAGAAGGCACACTGCACCAAGGGGACTCATCAGGCAGTCTGCAGCAGTGGTCCAGGGCTACTCAGCTCAGCCTCAGTCACCTGCAATGAAAACCACCTCTTGCTATCAGAGTCAATTATATAGATGGGACTTAAAAACCAAAACAAACTCATATTCTCTGGTTTGTAGGAAAGAATATCTTCAGAGCAAACAAAAAAAAAAAAAAAAAAGGAGGAGGCATATTTTTAATATCAAACTGTGGCCATCAAAGTGTTCACTAACCTTTAATAACTGATCTTTTCATTTTGAAATATAGGGTTCAATATGGGTGGTCCAGAAATCACTTTTATTTTACTCAAGGGCTGTGAGGCCTCTACCTCAGGAATCTCAGTTCTCATGAGAGCAGTATTTTGGGAGGCATTGCGTGAGACACACCAGTTGGAGCAAAGTTCCCAAAGCCCAAGGGGGCCTATCACAGTCACCTTGTGCTACCAAAGCACTGAGCAGCCAAGCCCCTAAGCAGAACAGGAGGGGAGAGACCCAACAAGCCAGTGTCCCTAGAGCTCTAGGCCATTACCCCCTGTGCTGTGTTCTGAGATGAGGCTGCTCTCCCACTGCTTCCCCAGGAAAACAATGCCCTGTGGTCTCACAGCCTTCTAGGAATCAGCGGAGGACTTCCATTGAAAATAATGGAAATTCACATTGGCGTACTTTCGATCCTTAAAAGGTAAGTCTCTTTTGATCCTTGAAGATATTCTCTCAAGCCAGGATGGCAGGTAGGGTGGGGAGGAGAGAAGTTTAAAAAGGAGGATGATCCATTTCATCGAGCCAAGAGGCTGGGCTAGTTGGAAAGTCGGGATAGCCTACACTGCTTCCTGTGGAGATGTCAGAGGTGGGTCCCCCAGCCATGGCTCTCAGCGTCTGGCTTACTCCCTGCCCTGCATGCGCAATGATGCCCAAATTACTGTCCACCGTGTAATCCAGCCCATTGAGCAAAGGAGCGTGGGATGGCAGGGACGATATGGAGGATGGAGACTGGGGGATTCCATAGGGGCTCCCATCCCTCAAGTCCTGATAGGATTGTCCTGTCCCGTCCATGGAGAAGCTCCCATTCATTAACTGTCCGCCTGTAACGTCCCCCACGTTGCCATAAATCCTATTGGTGTGGCCAAGTTCTGAGAGAATTTGATCCTCTGTGGACAAAAGAACGGAGATTTATTGTCAGCCGCCAGGACTCTGATGGTCCCCTGCTCTTCACAACCTAGGAATACATGTGACCAAGAAAGACACCCAAGGACGGCAGCTGCCTTGCAGCCAAGCATGGGTCAGACACACCAATGTGGCAGCCTGACATCCAGAGGCCAACCCAGGCGAAGGAGAAAAACAAGAAACACCTGCAAAGACTAAATTCCCAGGTCCCAGAAGGATGGTCAAATGTTTGGTGAGCTCGCTGGTCCCTTGTGGCTCGTGTACTAATACTCTGGCTACACTGAGGAGGATGAATGCCTAAGACTGGGTGGGTCAGATGTCTTCACATCACAAATGGAAACTACATACTGACAAGATTTACCCTGAAAGCTTTCAAGCTGAGAAAGGGCTTGGTTTAGTTGGTTGGGAAGCAAGCAGGCCCGTATGGTCAGGGAAGCTGAGGACCACTCTTAGACATCTGTACAAAATCCTCTGGTCTATCTGGAAGAGAGGTTCAATATCAGAGGACTTGGTTTCTGTCTGTATTCAATAAACTCTTCACTGGGGACAAGGAATTGACTTGATTAAGGCAAATGAACCTTCTTGTTTCTTGAAGAATTTCATTAAAGGAATCTAATGGAATCTTTGCCACTTGAAAGAATTCATCTCTCCAACAGAGGTGAGCAGTTTTAGTCTTTGGGTAATTATTCCCAGAGAGACCAATGATAGGTCAGCCCAGGGACCCGCCTGCATCCAACAGAAATGAGCTTAACCATCCAGTATGTTCTAGGTGTTGACTTCAACAGCCCGGATGAGATTAAGTGACTTTCCTAATCCTGCCAAGAAGCCTAGAAGGTGAGCATTAGTCCCATGAGCGGTCCCCAAGGCCCCACAGCCCCTGTATTCTGAGAGGAGGCTGCCCTCTAGGGCTCAGCTGACCTCTGGGCTGAACTACAGTCCCCCCAGGGCATCGTGGTCCTGGCAGGCAACTTGTTCCATCCTCTGTCCCACAAACTTCTTTTTCTATTTCCTACGCACCAATCCCTAAATAAGGCCTCCCCAGACTAGACTTCAACACCCCATCCCTTCTGAGGCCTGCCCCCCATTCCCCTTAGAAAAAACATGGTAGGGGGAGCTCATGCTCTTTAAAGGGAACAGGAAGATGAAGGCTCCACTCCACTGTCAAATGGCCTTGAGTTAGCCTTTTGCCTTTACCTGTCATCCCACATGACCAGGGCCCTCTGCGGGAGCCGCAGGCTCCTTGTGGAAACAATCATGCCTTCCAGGTATACAGATGTGCCAGGCTTTCCCCAAGCCCATCTATAGTCGGTTGTGTTCATTGATCCCCACAACGCAGTGAGAGGGGCAAAGATGGGGTATTCCCCATGGGAATACTGGGGCTCAAGAGAAGTGAATGGATTTGACAGAGCCACACTGGAAACCAGGTCTCTGATCGCCAGTGGAGTACTCTTCCCTTCCCCCCTCCACAGAAGACCTTCCACATTTGGGAACTCAGTAACTGAGAACAGTTATGATTCTTTGCAAACAACCTGAGGATTCACAACATGCAGTAATTTGCAATTTTGCTGATGCACGAATTTGAATATAGCGCATGCTGCAAAGCTTGTGTGCAGGGGACAGAATGAAGTGAGTGGTGGGGGAAGGGAGTTCGGAAGTGAAGCCAGTTCCCCATCTCACATGCACTCACAACACTGATTTCCCAGGAAAAAGGGCCTGCAGAGCATGTCCTCTCCACCACCATGACTGGAGGAAGGGGTGACTCTAGGGGACCATCGGAGTAGGCCAGTGTCCCAGCAAAGGGGACAAAGATGGGAGAGGGGCTAGGGGCACAAGGCTGGGACCCGGTCCTCTGTTCATAGCTGTGTGGACTGATGAAGGAGGCCCCAGTCAGCAGGAGGGGAGGGGGAGGCCTTGGGGCCACAGGACGAGGCCTGGCCCATCCCAGCTTCCAGACCTCAGCAATCTTGTTTCCTACTCCTGTCCCCATGGTAAAGGGCCACTACCATTTCCCCCACCCTTCACTGCAAGTCTTAAGGAAAAGCCTGTGTTTGGGAGGCAGTTGCCAAGGCCTCAAGAAAGATCCCTCCTGAGTGCCAGGGATTACAGATTCCCAGGGGACTTTCCTAAGGCCTTGGCCAGGCCCCTCCAGCCCTGCTCACCTCGGAAGCTCAGCTCACTGTCACTAACCCCACAGTCCTCTGCAGAGCTCTCCTTCTCCTGCTTGCTGCCGCCCCGGCTTCTCTTGACGCTCTTATAGAACTGCCCCCAGCGGTGCCGCCCTGCATCCTTCTTCAGGCGTTTCTCTTTGGCCCTTCTGTTCTGAAACCAAACCTGCCACACAAGCACAAGGGACACACTCAGGGGCGTCCACCACGAACCCAAAGCCCCCGGGACCCCCAAGGCAGGCGGCTGGAAGCAGATTGAAGCCTGAATGGAGCGCAGGTCCGGGAGTGCCGTCAGCCCCACCCCCTCTCCCCAGGTGGGCCTCAGAACTCTTCAGTTCTGGCAAAAGCCCTGGGGTCAGGCCCTGAGCCCAACCACCAGTGAACTGATGTCACTCAGGACACCTTCCACCCCATCCCGGGCCTGGGATCCCCGGAGGGCACAGGAGTGCTGGCATCTCACCTGTACGACCCTCATGTCCAGGCCTGTCTCTGAGGACAGCTGCTCCCTCACGTGCCGGGCAGGCTTGGGGGAGTTCTTGTACGCATTCTTTAATGTCTCCAGCTGCTTGGCTGTGATGGTGGTCCGGGGCCGCTTAGCTCCGGCCTCTGAGTCATCTGCAAGGAAAAACCACTGCTTACTGGCTTCGGCCTATCTGCAGCAGCTGCGCCTCCTCCCCCACCCTCCTTCCATCCTTTCTGCACCTAAGCCTGCCTGCTGTAGGCAGGGCAGTGCGAGGCACAGGGGACATCAGAGTGGAGAGGTCCCCAATCTCATGGCACCGGCTGCTGCACCACAGGCCTTCTCAAGCCACTGGAAAGTAAGGACCGCAGTCCTTTCTCTGCTCAGCTCCCTGCTCCTCCCCTCCCCTGCCAGCCCAGCTGCATAGAAGTCTCATCAGACTGAATGAATGCACCAATTCCACACATGTCCCTGTCATGACAACCACTCTGCTCGCACATCCCCGTGAGTTCTTGCCGGAGCTGTGAAGGTGAACAGCCAGGCTGAAGTCTGTGTTTCAAGCCGCCCCAAACACCTTCCTCTCTCTCTCATGGGGAGTCTCCCATTTCCCCACAGCCATGTCACCTTGGCCCTGGCGTTGCGGGGCTCACAGCCAGGGGTGAGCTTGCACACCCAATAGTGTCTAAGCAGGTTTCTAAGCTATGGGTCAGAACCCACTCGTGGGCTGTAAAGTCAACTTAGTGGACCAAAACTAAAAGAGGAAATCAGATGAAGAGAATGGAATGGAATGGCAAGATCATTTCATTAACCTTTAGTTTTTATTGTATGAATGTATGTAGTGAGATGAAATGTCAAATGAGTTTTACCGTGGATCGTAGTCAAAATTTTTTGAAAAAACTAGTCTAAGGAATGTTCTGGGCAACACATTGATCAACACAAAGTCCTCTACAGATTTTGAGTGAACAAGCTAAAGTTCCTCTTAAAGTCTGGTTTGTTGCATTCAAAGTGAGGCAGAGAGAGAGGCACATGGGTGTGTTCAGAAGCACAGATGAGCGGAAAGGTTTGTTTCTTCTCCCAGCACTAAGGCTTACTGCCCTTTTCTCCACAGTGCCCCTGGAGGACACAAAGAATAAAGTCAGCAGCTGGCCCGGGCAGCTCTGCTCCCTGTGCTTGCTCCCCTGTGTGCCCCTGAAAGTGTCTCTGTGCCATTCCTGACTTCCTCTCTGTCTTTTCTCCTTTCTTTCAAGAAAACCCTCTCTTAGAAACAATAATAGCCAACATGTGTTAGCACCTACCATGTGCCGGTGTTGACTAAGGACTTTATATGCATTCGGTCCTCACAGTGTACAAGGCTTTCCCTGGAGTCAGCAGACCTGGCTTCAGTGTTCTTGCTGAGTGAGTGACTTGGACCAGTAACTCACCTCCCCCTTGGAAGCCCAGAGGGCAACACAGCCTGCCCTGGTCTTGGGAGGCACTAGAGGAATGAAGCAGCTGTGCGGCCAGGACATGCGTGCACACAGTGAGGGGGACACACCCGTGCTTTCCCTTCTCCGTGGGCTGTTTTATTCTCTTACGTGGCCACTGTCATCCCAGAACTGCTGTGGCCCAACTCCCTCCCTGAAGCCCCTGCCGCAGAGATGACACTACTTAGAGAGTCATTCCAAAAGACAAAGGGGAACCTCCAAAATGCCTTCCTTTTAATTCTGAGGAGTCAGTCCCTTCTGTGCATATTTATAGTCTACACGGGAGTGTCTGATGCAACTTTGAATTATGCAAATGGGAAATAGTGCACTTGTATACAGTCTTTATATTAAAAACTGTGAAATAATGCAATCACCAAAAATGTTTTAATTCCTCGAGAACCACTGAATTTCAAAATAGCTTGGCCTGGGAAATTAAATTCTTTTCGCCACAGCCAGATGGCAGCGCCACTGGGATAGACCGTCATCCTGGTTGGTGGCCCGCTGGTTCGGCCCTGCTACTCACACGCACGGGACTTTCTTCTTGCAATGATGGGGACTAATATGCTGTTATTTTAACATTCACTGTTATTATAATTTAAAATCTTTTTTATATCCTATAACAATGTCATCCAAGTATTCATTAAGTAGCAGTGGCAGTGCTCGTGCTGAAAAATGTACCCAAAAATCAATAACTTTGGTACGGAAGTTAAATGTGATAAAACGCTATGAGGAAGGCCAAGGGAGCCCATGATACCCTGGGCTGTTAATTTAGGAGAGAGCGTTCTGCAAGGTATTCAAGATAATGCTGAGAAAATAAAAAGTAGCATTAAAGTAAAGATACACTTCACTGGTTATGGATTTATGTGCTCTCAGAATATACCACCCCCACCACACACACACTACATTAATTCCTATGGGAAAATTAGTCTTAAAATATGTTAGTTTTGAATGATGCAGGGTCTCCTAGAACTTGTCCCTGGCATAAAATGCAACCTCATTATATTGAAAATGCAAATATCCAGGGAGACAGCACAAGTGAACAAAATCATTCACACTAAACTGCAAGTAACTGCTCTGAGATCCTTTGTTTAGCTAATGGGAGGGAACTGTAAGCCTGCAGGAGGGCTGAGAGTAGCAAGGAGGAATTAAAACAACCTGAAAAGACAGCCAGGCATTCTGCAGTGGACAGAAGTCCCCGCTGCTCCAAGGATCACCGATTGCCCAGGACAGAGGAGCCCTGCCTTGCCGACAGCCAAGGTGGGGTCGGGGGAGGGACCTGGGGAACAGGTCAGAAATACTGTGTAACATTCAGCTGCTTTAAAACCTCAAGCACACCTCGCCTCCCTGTTTGCATTTCTCTTCTACGTTGGTCTCACTCATTTCACATCGCATTTCACAAGCCTCATCCTATTTAAACCTCAGGAAAACAGCCCTACGTGGCAGATGCTATGATCCCCCATAGACAGCTGAGAAACCGACGGTCAGCCAGTTCTACAACTTGCCAGGAGATCTCCCTGTGTAGGGGGATGCCCAGCCAGCTCCTGACAGCAAGTTCAGCATCTTCCCACCGTCCTGCAGAGGTCTGCTGTGGTGCAAATATTCATCGATAAAACTGTGAACACCACAATGTCATTCCCACCTCCCCAGCCAGATTCTGACCAATCAACATTTGTTTCTCTCATCTCTTGAACCACCCACAATATCAGGAGATGCTGAGCTGAGAGTGCTCAGAGTCCAAATGAGGCCTCTGATGAGGAGAACCAGCTGCAGGCCGGGGAGGTCATGCCATCTTGGTATCTCTGATGAATGGCACCAGACTTCCAAAGGTGTCTTGGTATCTCTGAGTCCATCTGCTGTAATGGTTCATCCCTGACAAAGTGCCCTAATCTCCCGTGACATCACAATTGACTTCAAGGCAGTAGCATGGAGTGAGTTTTAAGAGCAGATTAGTACCTACAGGCACAGAGCCTTGGGATGGGTTTGCAGAGGCCCCAGGTCTCTGGAGGAAGGAGGTCAAAGGCCTCTGTCCACCCTGAAAGGCCAGAGCTGTGGGGGTGGTGGAAGGGGAGGTCCTCAAAGAGACAGGAAGCCCTGCTCACTCCTGCCGTGGACCAAAGCCAAGCCCAGCTCCAGCTGGCTCACCTAAAGGGCCCTCATGAATCCCCTCTGCTTCCTCACCACCACAACCCCCTTATTTTATACTATGTTTATTGAACAAAAAACCAATTTCTCCATTATTGATCAGATCTGTCTAACATATGTGTGTGGGCCCAGAAAAGATCTAGAAGGAGATACATAAAATTGTTGCTAAATTTTTTTCTCCTCAAGCCCAGAGCTGTCAACAAGAGTCATTTTTGCACAGTAACACCCTGAGTTGATCAGAATTCTAGTCAAAGGCCAAGGAACTCGATGTCTTGTGTGTTCACACATCTGAGATTATCATGTTGGGTTTGGCCAAATCCCAAATTCAGAGCCAGGGCCTGACCCCACGGCCATGTGGGTGCATCTGGGAGTGAGAGGCCAGAGGTGGGGCTGTAGGAATAAAAGTGTCCAGCTCGGCCTTGCAAGGGGAGCATGAGGAATGTGTTGTTCTGGGCTCTATCCTGGAAAGTCCCCGGGCTGCCCAAGACCATGGCATGCAGGGTGAGAGCTGCTGCTGCCAGGCCAAGCCAGGCCTTTCCAGGGGTGGCTGCTAAATGAGGGACCTGACTTCAGCCTCCACCATGCAGAGCTCCTGCTGCCACCATGGGCAGTGGCCCTGGAGTAGTTGCGGTGAAGCGAGAAGGGGGCTATATTGAAGTGGGTGGAGGGAGCTGTATTGCTGAGATGGAGCCTCCCTGAATCTGGCATGCGTCCTGCCTCTTCATTTGGCACTCACCGGGCACTTGCTGCAGAAACACCAGGAGCCCCTGCCCTGGAGGAGCCCACAGTCTGAGAGGGGAACAGAACACAATTAACTGAAATACAAGATGTGTGAAGTGTACAGAGGCCAGTGCTGGGCTCTCACCGACGGCCTTTGAGGCAGGGCCTGCTGAGAGGTCCATGTGCACCCTGATGTGCAAAACTTAAGTGGCAGCCCCACATGTCCAATACAGACCAAGCTCCCAGCCGCCCCTCAGCACCCCAGCCCCCAGCCAGGGGAGGAGGCCGCCACCATGGTAACATCCAGGTTCTTGGCTGCTTCTGAGCCTACCACGGAGACAGGCAGGCTCTCAGGAACCACGGCTGGATGAGCACTTCCATGCAGCCGGCGAGTGCTAACGGCCGGGGAGGTGTTCAGCATTAACTCTCAGTGTGGAGATCTGGGATGCTTCTCAGAGGTGGCGGTGCATGAGTAGGGCTCCTGTCTCTTATACACATCTAGATGTGTATAAGAGACAGGGCTCTGAGGGATGTGCAGGTGGGATGCCATGAGAAGGGCACCTCAGGCAGAGGGCGTGGCCCGAACAAAGGCCTGGAGAGGGGACCATGCGGCGCCACGCTGCTTACCGTTCTGCTTGGCCGTCTCATAGTCTTCCTTGCACACCAGCCGCCCGTCCTCCATGAGGTAGAACTCGTCCCCCGTGGCCAGCTGCCGGTTGCAGATGATGCAAGCAAAGCAGTGCAGGTGGTAGACAAAGTCCTGGGCCTTGCGGACCACCTGGGTCGGGGGGATACCCTGCTGGCAGGCTGTGCATTTGGTGCCGAAGCGCCTGTCAGGGCAGCAGGAAAGGATTAGGGCACACAGGGAGTGGGGCATCTGGCTTCCCCCAACTTCCTGGAGCCGCCTCCCTCCTACCCCACCATTCTGGGACTCCATGAGCCTCACCCCCCAGCCAGCCAGAGCTTACCGTCTGGTCCTCTCTGCCTCTATCTAGCTTCATTGCTTTGTGCCTGGAACTCTTCAACCACCAAAGAAGGGGCTGATGAGAACTAGAGACTCCCTCAGGTACCTTTTCCAAAGCTGATGCCCCGGGTTCCGGCTGTCTGATTAACACCCATCAATTCACAGGCGCACCAGGTGGACTTTCTAAGTCCCTCAAAGCAGGCTGTCTCCCCCTGCACCTCCTGGCTTCCTCGCCCTTATGGTTGATCCCAGAGGACATCCTCACAGGGAACTGTGTGTGCCACAGGCGGGTGTGTATAAAGCACCCAGCAACACCTTCTCACACACTCCCAGGGAGGAGGCCCTGCCTGGCCAGGGGACAGCACGCTGCGGAGAAAACGCACTTTGTCAGCAGAGCAAGGCTCTCCTAACAGCTGTTCTCTCTCCTTTGCCTCCATTTCTCCCCTCACCTCCATTCTGCACACACAAAGCCCTCTGAGCCTGCCTCCATCCCCTTCCTATGCACGCACAGCCTGGGGCATGGTGGTTTGGGAAGGGCCCAGAAAGCT
Source organism: Mandrillus leucophaeus (assembly GCF_000951045.1). NCBI lineage: Eukaryota > Metazoa > Chordata > Mammalia > Primates > Cercopithecidae > Mandrillus > Mandrillus leucophaeus. Next base: position 26,814 of record NW_012107486.1, on the reverse strand, counting down.
GCACCTTTCAGCCCCTGTAGCATTCGGGACAAGGAGTCTGCAGATTGCAGTTTGGAAAACGCCACTTCAGACTTCTCCTTGGTCAGCACCTTTCCAGAACAACACTGAAGAGGAGGCCACCCACTGCCACCAAGGCAGCTTCTACCAAGGCGGCCGGCCCCTGCCAAGGCCGGGAAGGAAAGAGAAACGGACACACTGAAAGTGTAGTCCAGCGGGGTTGTTTCCGCTCCCTTTCCCCATTCTGATCACAGAGATCAACAGAGGCGCAGCAGCAGTCACAGGAGACAAGGGAAATTTGGGGGCCGACAGGGACAGTGAAGGAGGGTGCGTGGCTGCAGGTGAGCCTTCCCTGCTTCAGGAGGGAGGCGGGAGGCATTGGGGAAGCAAGGGCAGAGTTTAAAACAGCAATCAACCTAATTATTCATGACATTTCACACAGCAGAACTTTATCTTCTTCAGGATGAAAGACTTCGCCTAATGGATCTGGGGAAGGTTTGATTTTAATGGTCCTTTTAACTAATGCTTATAGGCAGCCTGATTTCCCCTGAAAGGACAGTACATATTTCATCCACATTAATACCAAATAAATTAATTATGGTCATGGCTATCATGATGAATCCCAGATTAATGCAGAATGATGGGTCTCTTATGCAGTAATGATACCTGCTGAGGGGGCTACAGGGGCCCAGAACAGGCACGGCCAGCTGCAGCCTCAGATGCCCCCCACCAGGGACACGGCATCCTAGAGAAAAGTGGGGGTTCTCTAAGTCTGCGTGGGTAATCCCGAAAGACCCAGAGCGTACTTCAGGGACACTCTTCTGAGATGGGTATAAGAAGGGTGTTGGGGTGTGAGGGACTGATACGTGACTTGGGAGGACCCCAGGCTTCTGAATTCCTTGGTTTTCAGGGAGATGGGGCCCCTTTAGAGCA
>NW_012107486.1:12244-18054 GCF_000951045.1 Mandrillus leucophaeus | reverse complement strand
TGTATGCGTGTATGTGTATGTGTGTGTGCATGTGTGCGTGTATGCGTGTATGTGTATGCGTATGTGTGTGTGCGTGTGTGTGCGTGTATGCGTGTGTGCACGTGTGTGCATGCATGCATGTGTGTGCATGTATGCATGTGTGTGCGTGTATGCATGTGTGTGCATGTGTGCATGTGTGTGTGTACGCATGATCGTGCCTGCATGACCTGGCAGGTGTGTGGTTATCAGAAACAATAAGTGGCTCAGCAAAAGTCTGACTCCACACTGACTCTACAACCAACCCTAGAACTGAAGCTGCCTCTTTCTGGGGCAACAGGGCACGAGAAAGCTTGAGACAGTGGAAAGCCACCCAGGCGCAGGCTGGCTCCTCCTGCCAGCGCTGACCCCGCTGTGTGATGTGAGCACTGAGGGCTGAGGTTCCTGCCCACAGCTCTGGACCACACAGGGAGGGAGAACATCCCGTGAGGAAAACGCAGGCCGGCTCCTCACTGAAGGGTGGGCCTTTGTTCAATGCCCTGACCACCACTACCACTGACACAGCCTGGCCAGCAACCTCAGCACCCCGTCCTTGCCAGCCTGGTCCCAGGCCCTCCTGCTGTCTTCTTTCCTCCTCCCTACGTGGGGCACCGTCTAGACGCCCCTCCTGACCTTCCTAAGAATGGACTGAGCACTTCCTTGCTGCCTCTGACTCAGTCCTCACAGTCACTCAGAAAAGTCAGTATTTTTCTTCCCCCTTTAGAGATGGAAAACAAGGCTTGGTGATGTCTAACACCCCAAGTTCACACTGGACTCAAACCCCACACCTGCTCTCCATGAAGCCCACCCCGCAGAGAGGTCGAGCCTGTTTTTCCCTATATTAGCCGATGTCCTGTGGGCAGCTGCCCCCTGCCAGATGAAGAGCAGAGGCCCTGGTCACCAGAGTGACTGGGCTGAGGTCACCAGTGAAGCCCTGTCTGCAGCCAGCACAACCACCCTGCAGCCAGGCCAGGCGGAAATGCGCTGTTCTGGACTGCAGGGATAAATGGGAGCAGCTCCCGGGCTCCCAAGGACGCTGCCTACCTGCCCTTGGCGGACAGCCCACCCACGGCCTGCAGACTGGCAGGCTGGGGGAGGGGCACCGCGGGGAGCAGAGGGAGAGCCTGGGCTGGCCCAGCAGCCGCACAGCTCCCCTGTGACACAGCGGCCTCCATCAGCGAGCCCCCGGCGCACCCATCTCTGCCTGCCTGCCTCGTGAGGGCCTCAGGGGCAGGGAGACCCCTGAGAAGCATGACGTTTTAGACAGCAACCTTCTGGGGTGGCAGCACCCTCAGAACACCCGAGAGTCGCTCCACACCCCTCTGACAGGCAGATGGAAATACGGAGCCCCAGTGGCTGGGGGCACAGATTGAAGCCCCCCACAAGCCTGGATTGTCCTTGGCTTGCCCTTGACCTTCCAAACGTGTAGGAACGTTGCCCTCGCTTCGGTTCCACAGCTGTGTTTGTTTCCACTCCATAATGGTTTGTTTCTCAACTCTCCACAGAGATCCACATGGCAGCTTTCTCCCATGGACCACGGCCCACCCCGTTCTGCCAGAGGCTACCCCACCTCTCTCTGAGGAGCTCCAGGCAGTTAAAAGTCATCTCCATGGGCAGCTTTCAAGGCTGGTACAGGGGAGACCAGGAGAGGCCAGTGCAGGCCCTGCCCTGAGGGAACTCTGATGACCTCTGACCCTGCAGGGCTGCGGGTCAAGGGGCCACACAGCAGGGCCTGAAACCCGGCAGTGTTTACAAAGCACCTCGCATTCTGCTGGACCCGGGTCACACACGTCTTCTTCCTAGCTGGGTGGGTTAGCGTGAGCTCCTCTCCGCAGACAAGGGAATGAGGCTCAGAAAGACCTAGTTACCTGTGCAGACAAACTGCTAATGAAAGATAGGACAGGAATTCAAGTGAGCTCTTTTTGGGTTCACCAAACCCCTCTGCTGACACAATCACTCCCTTTGAGAAATGCTCCTGGGTGCCAGGGCTCTTAGGCACTGTGAAGAGGACAGAGATGCTCAGAGATGCAAAGAAACTTGCCTAGGGGCACCCAGCTGGCTGCCGACAGGCAGCACTTCAACCCAGCTCCGAGAGCAGAGGACCTGGCGGTCTGTGCTGTGCTCCAGAGGAAGAGAGCTGCCTGGCTCCTTCCGGGACCCACCTGGTGACAGCAAGGTGAGCCAGAAGCCCCACTCCCAGATCCCTACTCTCTCTGGGCCCTGGGTCCTTTTTGAGGAGACATGGGAAGGACCCATGACATGCTGGACACATGGTCTGGAGAGGACCTGCTTAGCAAATGCAACACGAGGAGTCATTGCCCCACAGCTTGGGATTCAAATTATAACAGGCCTTGGGACACCCTCCGCACCAGGGCTGGGCTCTCCTGATGCTTGAAGCCCCCACTGAACTCAGAACAAATCGCAGCCCCACTGTGCTGCCTCAGTCAACTCAATGCCTTTCTTCTTGGGCCTCAGAATTTTATTTCGTTTGGAGAAAGGACAGCCAAGGACACAAGCAGCAAAAACAACAAACGACAGCAAAAATCAGTCAATGTTACCAAGCAAGATAGAGCTTAACAGCCCCCAAAGAAAAATGCAACCACCACAGAGTACAACTTCCCAACAATCCTTCTTGCCTCCTCTGTGTCCACACCAACACCGCCCCCTGCTGCCAGTTACCAGCATCGCCACATGCCCAGGAGGAAGGCTGGGGAAGTCCTGACCTCCCAGCCTCCTTCCACTTTTGAGATATGACAAGGTACTACCCACCTCCCTCGGGTACTCTCCACATCTCCGTATTGATCTGCAGAACTTCATGTAGAATATGACAGGAGGATGCCCCCTGGAGTTGTGCAAAGCAGTGGCCGTCTTCCTTGTTATGGGCAAATAGATTAAAGTATTGATCCAGGAACTTAGGACCACAGTGCTAATCAGGGAACCAGTGAGCCCTGCCCCTGCCTCTGAACAGGGCTAGGAGGAGGTTCCAGAAAGGACATACTTTTCCTTTTTTCTTTTTCTTCAAGGAGTGTGGAAAAGGGACTCTCTCTAACTCTGACCAGGTGTCTTCCAAACCCCACAGCTAAGAGCCTCTGAGGTCTGATGGGCAAATTCAAGTATGTGGCACCTGCTATCCCTCTCACAAGGTGGCCACAGATGTGACTTCTGTAGCTGAGGGTGAGAGCAGGGAGGGACCTGGGGATCCAGGGACTGCTTGCCCCCTCCTGCCCCAGTACGTTCTCTGTCCTTGCTGCACTTCCACTGTGTGTGTGCCCCCACATGACCTCTGAAAGAGACGCCTGGTGACATCTCATGAGATGGGATGAAGAGCAGGCTGCCCCAGAGCCCCAGGTGGCCAGCAAGTCCCAAGACCCCTGGGGATGGGAGGTGGGACCACTCAGATGCTGGACAGCTTGGTGCCTCCCTGTCTGTACCTAGGACGGGGCCTGCAGCTGTGCCTTCCTGTACCAAACAGCCCTGGTCCCCAACAGCTTGGCGAGGGTTATGAATCCATCCACTGAGGACTTCAGAGCCGCCTGGTCTTCACCTCGGGTTGGCCCTCCATTGACAGCAAGGAGAATCACTTCAGCTTTGAACTCCCCTCCTCACAGCACCCCGTCACAGAGTCAGTGGCCCAAACTCAGCACTAAATCTGTGGCCAGCTCCCCTGCATTACAGAAGGACCCAGCCCTGGGAGTAGGTCATTTCGTGAAGCAGAGCAGTGCCAGGAACAAGGGAAATCACCGTGGCTGAATGATGGGCCTGAGCATTCGCAAGCAGCCTGGGCCTCCCTCACTCAAAGACGCCTTTCAAGATACAGAAGAAACTGGTCACCAAAGCTCGTGTAAATTCACTGGGTAATTTACTTGTTGCAGCATCAAACCCAGCAATGGCCTATGGCAAAGTGCAGAGCCAGCGGCTTACGCGGGGGCCAGAAAAATGAGTCACAGGCCTTTTCCTTAAGCCAACAAGGAAGATAAACCAAGCACACGAGAAATGGGCAAACCGAAGCATTCTGTGCTGGGTCACCCGGCAGAGGGGACAGACAGGAACCGATGGCTGCACTGGGGATCCCGCCTGCTGCAGAGCTGGACTCTGAGGGCCCTGGAAGGATGGGAGTCCTGGAGGGTGGGCACCGTCCCTGGAGGACATGCACTGCCTGGGCTGGCGTGTGGAGGCGGCAGCCCGCCAAGCATGCCTGGGAATGGGTCGTCCTGCCTGGTGGGCGTCAGGTACCTGAGGAAAGCAGCGGGCTAGGACTGGAAGGGAGCGCCAGTATGAGGCTCTGATGTGCCAATGCCTCTGGCAGGCTCTGTGGCATATACAGGGCAGGGGCAGGCCTGGGCCTGGGCTGTGGGGTGGAAGGCTCACCTGGCGGAAGGCTCACCGGGTGGGAAGGCTTGCACACTACAGGGAGGTGAGTGGAGGGACCAGCCAGAAGGTTTCTGCTGAGTAAGGCCCCAAAAGTATCCAAAAGAGGGCCAGGGCGTGGGGCAGTGGAGGCAGGGGCAACGGCCCAGGTGAGGAACTGTTCTTGTTATTTCTGGTCTTGGGCCTTTGGCTCATGGGCCCGTGGGGATCCCTCCTCAGCACACGCTGTGGGCCCTTCCTGAGTCTATAGGGAGACCCTCTTTCCTGGTCATTACTTCTCCCAAACCCAACCACACGCCTGCGCTGCCACCACCTTCCTCTCCACCCTCCCTTTCCAAACCCGGCGCCAGCCGCTCAGGGTCCAAAAATCAGACATGGCCCTGAGGAAACACTGGGGGTGCAAGGCGGCCCTCTGGCGATGAAGCCCTGGGTCAGTGGCCCTGACAGGCTTTGCTCGTACCCCACAGGCTTCCCTCAGCTGCCACGCTGGACCAGTCAGAAACTGGTGGGCCCTGAGGTCTGACTCGGACATTCCGGCACCTACCCTGCCCCGAGATGGGCAAGCGGAGGCATGACCTCTTGGCTTCCCAAAGGTGCAGGCACACACACCTGCACACACCTCATCACAGAAGCAGGGCAGCCGACCCCAAGGCCAGGCCCTCCCACCTGCCTCCTCCTGCCCTCTTCACACACACATTATGTTCACATATGCACCCGGGTGCACAACGCCCACGCGCGCGCGCGCACACACACACACACACACACACACACACACACACACAGTGAAATTCACCCCCCCCAGGGTCCCGGAACAGCTGCTGTGGTGCTTGGCCATTACATCATAGAGGGAGGAAAACAAAGGCAAACTCCTGTTGCCCACTGAGAAAGGATGTGGCTAGAGGGAATGGAATTGCATGAATGCCAGAAAAAAGGAAACTAGAGGAGGGTGAGAGGTGGGAAAGCAACAGGAAGATTGTGAGAAAGAAGAGCAGTACACAAAAAGCTCAGAGGGAGGACCAGAGGCCTGTCCTTCCACCCAAACATGAAGGACTTGCTGGGCGCCCGTGTCACCTGCTGCCCCTGCCTTCCTATAGTAAACACACACTCACACAACACTCACACACATTCACTCACAGCCCCACACACACTCACTCACACACACACACGTAGGGAGCAGCACATATCTGAGCAAAGTACCATGGTGACAGTGATTGCATCCTCTGCACACAGCCAGGGAGGCAGTCGCACGCAGTAGTTACCAAGATCTTTAATGTGCTCTTCAACTCATTGCACTAAAGAAATGTGAGTCCCAGCTACTCGGGAGGCCGAGGCAGGAGAATGGCGTAAACCCGGGAGGCGGAGCTTGCAGTGAGCTGAGATCCGGCCACTGCACTCCAGCCTGGGTAACAGAGCGAGACTCCGTCTCA
>NW_012107486.1:1449-8400 GCF_000951045.1 Mandrillus leucophaeus | reverse complement strand
TTTTTTTTTTTTTTTTTTTTTTTCCCTTTTAAAGTCATCTCTGTAGGAAGGTGCTGGGCAGGAATCCCAGAGAAAGAAAGGTCCAAGACTCCTTTAACTGCCCTGGATGAAGGGCACCGCTACAGCAGCTAGTACCAGAGGCTCTCCTGTCTCATGGTTGAGGCAGACCCAGGACAGAATAGTGAATAAAAGGAATGCTTATGGGAAACCATTCTGCATGGAACACTAGATGGCCAAGCCTCAGCCTTCGGTCCAGTGCAACCCTTGCTCGCTTGTCAACAGTGAAAAATTAGTTTGGTTAGAAGAACCATCTGGAAACACACCAGCTTCTGCTACCTTCACGCTCATTGTTAGAAAAAGATTCACCAGTGTGAACACTCTGATCTGTTAATTCCTGGGACTGTTTTCTTCCCAATGGACTATCTGTTGGTAGGATAACCCCCAAAAGCTCAAAGCTAAAATGCATCATCAGTCCTGGTCGGCGGTTCCTTAAGAATGGACTGGCGGCGTGGTTGAGCCGATATGGATAAGCTGCACCTTCCTGCAGAAGATCAACCGAGCTGCTCTCCCACCCCAAATCTCAGCCTGAGATATATTTCAGTGAAGGCAGGTAGCTGTGCTTCTCAGAGCGGAGCAGCAGTTTTAAGCTCTTTTCTTTAGGGGTGAGGGGATCTCACTCGTTGCCCACACTGGAGTGCAGTCCACAGTCATATCTCACTGCAGTTGAACTCCCCGTCTTCCCACTTCGGCCTCCTGAGCAGCTAGGATCGCAGGCACACGCCACCATGCCCAGTTCATCTTTTAAGACTTTTTTTTTGTAGTGATTGGGTCCTACTATGTTGCCGAGGCTGGCCTCGAGTTCCTGGTCTCAAGTGATCCTCCTACCTTGGCCCCCAAAGCACTGGAATCACAGGTGTGAGCCACTGTGCCCAGCCGTAAGCTTTTCTAAGAAGGGCATTAAGTCCCGGGTTGAAATGAGGCCCATGGTTTACTAAACCACAGGACTTTGCATCCCACTTGCTGTCGCTGTCACACTGCCTCCATGACTGTCTCCTGAGCTCCCAGCCTGAAAGGTGGGTACCGTGACACCTTTTAACAGATGAGAACTGGGGCTCAGAGAGGCGAGGTGCCGACCCTCAGCTCCCACGGGCAACGAGCAAGAGAACCGGGGTTTGCAGTCGGTGCTTCTGACACAACACAGCGGGCATGCGGTGGGCATCAAGGGCGGCAGACCCGGCCCTGGCGCCCTGACCTAGGCTGGAGCTCGAGGAGACACCTGTCCCCCTCCTGCAGCTCTGAGCCCCATGCATGAGGCCCCCAGCCCTGCAGTGCTGGGCTGGCCAGGGGAGCCCTCACCCCCTGGTGTGTTAACCCCAATACACGTAACTGGCCCACTGTCCACCTTCCACATCCTTTGCTGGCCCAGGTATGGGCAGAGAAGAGCTGAGACTTCTCGGCTGACTCTCACCGGCTGCTCTTGACCCCAGGAGAGGACCAGGTCTTGTGTGCCGGGTCCCAGCCTCTGCACCTGAGCTCTGCCTGAGCTCCTGCTGCTGTTGACTTGTCCACCCCTGCTGTTTCCGACCGCCTGGCTGGGCCGCTCACCAGTGCAAGACCCACTTGAGGGTCTGGACCCTGTAGAAAGGGGGCAGCAGGCAGGCCCTGCAGGCACCAAGCCTTCTAGAACCGGGGCGCATAAATCCGACACCCTGGCTGTCTGGCACATTCCTGATAAGTTCTGACCTCTGAGCAGACCCACATGATGTACCACAAGTGGGTCACTGCGACACTGGTGATAAAGGCAGCTGCCATTCTTCTAGCACCAACCTGTGTCCTGCGCAGAGCAGGCCCTGCACATGTGATCTCATCTGACCCTCACCTCCAGCCCGCAGCCCACAGCCCGCAGCCCTCAGCCCCAGCACCCGCCCTGTGGCCGCACTGCCACCCTGCTCCACTTGCTCCTGCCTGGGTGACTTTAGCTCAGGCTCACCCTCACTCCCACCACACCCTTGGTGACTGCAGTCCCCACACAGACCATCCTTTTGGGCCCTCCCTCTCGATTCTTTGATCTGAAGGCTGTGGCCTCCACCCTCCCTCCACTGCTCACTCCCCCAGACCTTGTTACCAGCAACTGCCACAGCTCCAGGGGCCACTTCTAACCCTCCCACCGTGGGATCCCCGCCATTCTTCCAGCTCCCCAGGATACTGACTCACATGACCCAGGGACTGCCTTTCCCCCTGGGCTTGTCACCGTCCCTCGCTTCCCTCCTTACCCAGCAGACCCCAGAGTGATCCCACCTGTCCCTCCCCACACACCCGGGAAGCTGCCGTCTCTCAGCCCTGTGCCTGCCCCACCCCAGCACGGGCATCCACAGAGCCAGAAACGCAGCCCCTGCCCACTGGGCTGATGGTGCCTCGGGGCCGGGAGTCGAATGCACCTCCCCACCTGCTCCCCAGCTGAGCCCCAGGCTCAGCTGCTGGCCGCCCTCTCATTTCCCACGGAAGAGGGAAGCCCAGTTTGGACCCTCCCCACCTCCCACTGTGCCATCCACTCGCACACCCAGGGCCCCAGCCCCCGCCTGCCACCCACAGGTGAACCACACGCCTCCACTGGACACAGCTCATTCCTTCTCACCTAATGAGACTCCCAGCAACCATCCCCTTTGCCTTCTGTGTCATTAGCTTCCCCTCTGCTGGCTCCTTCCACCCATATACAGGCACACTATGATTCCTGCCTGCCTCCCTTCTCTACCGCCCACTCCCTGTACCCTTCAGGGCAGTGCCCCACTCATCCAGTGTTATGCTGCAGCCCAGCAATCAGCTCCCCTCTCCCCAGCCTCCCGGGCCTCCCGACACACCTACTGTTGCCTCCTACACTGCGCTCTCCAGCCTCTGCTCCTGCTCCTCTTCCTCCCACACCTCTTCTCTGCCCCCCTACTCCCCTGGGGATCTCACCTCCAGCCCAAACCCCTGGGCTCCAGACTGGGGCTCCACTGCCTCCTCAGCACATGGATTTGGAGTCCAAAACCAAACTCCTACCAACCCCCTGCACCCCCCGCTCCTCCCATAGCCCTTCCCATCTCAGACCACTTCCCATGGTTCAGGCCAAAACCTTTGGGGGTTCATCCCCATCTGATCTGTCAGCAAATCCTGTTGACTCTACTCAAAATAATAATAATTATTATTATTATTACTATTATTATTACTAGTATTATTATTATTATTTGGAGACAGGGTCTCGCCCTGTTGCCCAGGCTGGAGTGCAGTGGTGCAATCACAGTTCGCTGCAAGCTTGAGTTCCTGGGCTCAAGAGATCCTCCTGTCTCAGCCTCCTGCATAGGTGAGACAATAAAAGTGAACTACCACGCCTGGCTTCTACTCAAAATTATCTCATGTTGGGGACCACTTCTCACACCCGCACGGCCCTCCCTAGCTCAGGCTGCCGTCAGCCGGCAGCTACAGCTGTCTCCTAACAGTCTCCCAGCTTCCTCCGCCCAGGCCCCCACAGGCGCTTCTGCACGTGGTTGCCACAGTGGGCCTGAGTCACACCCACGCCCTCCCCTGCTCAAATCTTCCAGTGGCTTCCACCTCACTCAGGGTCAAAGCCACAGGCCCCCTAATGGCCTCCAAGCCACTATAGCATCCCGGCCCCATCGCCTTTCCAGCTTCCCTCCTCCACTGCCCACTCTACTCCACCTCCTTCTGGGGCCGGGCACTGCTTCCCTGCTGGCATACTCTCCCCCCAGGTACCTGCACTTCCTGTAGGAATGCTCACTCCTGCATTTCCTGCAGTGGTCCCCTGAAATGTCACCTGCTCAGGGGGACACCCCTGGATCCCTCCCCTCAGCACTTCCTTGCCTGTTCCACAGCACTCACCTCAGTAGATGCGCTGTGCACTTATTGCTTGCTGACCATCTCTCCCCCTCTCTAGAAGGTTCTACAACAGCAGGGTCTTTATCTGTCTTGTTCACTACTGAATCCAGGGCCTGGCCCAGGATATATGCTCAGTGCATGTGTGAGGAATCAATCAGTGAGTGACCCAGTCCTGCGGAATGCTTGAAGGCCTGTTCTTCATTTGGACATGAGGACACTGAAGATCAGAGAGGGTTAGTAACCGCCCTAGACCTCACAGACAAACGGTGGAGCTGGGATTTGAACTCAGTGCCTCTCCTCTGGAATGTCTCCCTTACTCTTGGCTATTGAAGGCAGTCAGGGGGGGCCAGCCCAGGTCCCATGTCAGCCTCCTGCATGTGGGGCTGCCACGGAACGGTGCACCGCCCTGAGGAAACAAAATACTGCACGAGTTGATTTTATGCTTTAATTGCTTGGCGGTGATTTACTGCTGGCCATATATTTTTTTCCCAGCTGACACTTCTCTACATGTATTTCTTTTATCTATCACCACACTTGACAGGAAAGTTGCTGATATTTACTGTTACTGTATGTACCAATATTTCCAACATATATCACCGCCCACTCTAAGGCCACAGCCATATCATGGGCACACAAAGTTCTGCCCCAGAATGGGCAGCCTTCTCCAGACACAGATGGGCGTCCTATTTGGAGAGGGCCTGACACCAGAGAATCTTACAGCCTCCGCCCCCATGTCATACGCACACAACCACACATATACCTCCTCAGCCCACGGGAACAGCAATCTGCTTTTTATCAGGATTTTAATCCAATGTTTTTATTTTTAAAGAATATTCGAGGCCGGGCACAGTGGCTCATGCCTGTAATCCCAGCACTTTGGGAGGCCAAGGCAGGTGGATCACGAGGTCAGGAGATTGAGACCATCCTGGCTAACATGGTGAAATCCGGTCTCTACTAAAGATACAAAAAATTAGCCGGGCGTGGTGGCGGGCGCCTGTAGTTCCAGCTACTCGGGAGGCTGAGGCAGGAGAATGGCGAACCCGGGAGGCGGAGCTTGCAGTGAGCGGAGATCGCGCCACTGCACTCCGGTTTGGGCAACAGAGCGAGACTCCTTCTCAAAAAAACAAAAAGAATATTCGATATTATCATGTTGAGATGAATGCTGCTGGAAAAGCTTTAAAACCAGTGACCTAGTCCAAGGCCCTAATTTCACAGAGGAGGAAACGGGGCCCCAGAGACAAGCAGTGACTTGCCCAAGATCACACAGCTTCATCCACAGCAGGAAGCGGGTGAGAGTCCAGCTCTCCCTTTCATTTGGCCTCAAGTCCTCTCCTTCCCTGCTGGGGACAGATTTGCTTGAAGAGGCAACGGGACATGCAGGACCTGAATCCCTTCTAGAAGAGTGCAGACCTCCAGCTGTGCTTTTGTAAACAAGCACAGAGCATGTCATATGCACCAGGCAACTTCATGCGAGGCATCTCATTCAAACCACACACCTGCCCTTGTAGGTAGGGATTAGTATTCCCTTCTTTCTGACAGCCACAGGCTTGGAGCAGTCAGCTGCCTGGCCCAAGGTCACTCTCCCTCGTCTCCCTTACTTCCCGCAGCACCTCATCTGCCCTTCTCACTACAGGCCAATCAGCCTCTGCCAAGCTGCTAACTCAGCTGTGACCAAACTGTCCTGTGCGGGAAATGCACTGGAGGTGCTTACTGAGAGAACAGCCACCCTTGACTCCTGCTTCTGGGCCCGGAACCCATGCTCTCCACCCCCACGGAGGGCCCAATGCAGCGGTGGCACAGAGCACTCCTACAGAAATCCTGTCACCTATGCTCTTAGCCCACCTGGGCATCTGCAGGTCACTCATCAATTGTCAGAGTCCCAAAGTCCCTCAAGACTGAGGGCGCCATTCTCCAAACGGGGCATGGCAGACACCCGCAGGAACTGGAATAGCTGTGTGGGAGAGCGGCCCCCAGGCTGAGCTGCTGTCTCACCCACAATGCCCAGCAGAGACCAGCCCTGTGAAGAAGCCCATGGCTTCTCAGAGTGGGGCTTCCACAGACGCAAAGGCCTCCGGGGACCAGAGTGACAAACTAGACACTGGCTCTAATGGGCCCTGGTGTGACCTTGGCCAGAGGACCAGCAGGGAATAAGGCTGAGCCAGATCATGGGCCCTTGAATGCCCAGCCAGGAGGCAACGGGGACAACGTGAGCAGATGGGTGGAGGGAAGGGACAGACGGGCTGAGGAGGGAAGGAGGGGAGAGGACCGCAATTAGCGAAGTTCCAGTGGTGCAGAGACCCAAAGACAGGGGCCTGAAGGCACAGAGGCTGCAGGAATGGCCAGAGAGGGCCTTTTGGAGTGGGGAACCCTGGCGTGGCACCTGAATGGCCAGGGTAGGGGTGAGGAGAGGAGGGTGAGGAGAGGAGGGTGAGGAGAGGAGGGTGAGGAGAGGAGGCCGAGCTTCAGCAACAGAGGGAAGGCAGCTGCCTCTGGCTGCTGTGCTGTGCCTGGGCCAAAAGAGGGCTGGCCACAACTTCCACTCCCACGTCACCCAGATCCCGCTGGGGACCCCATTTCCACAGCCCAGGTGCATCTGATCCCCAGGTTAATTTGCAGCTAGGTGACTCCAGACAGATTCCTCTAAGCCAGAAAGTCCCTGAGATGTGGCTTCCACAGATGTCAGGAGGCCCTCACCCCAGGCCCCACTCGGGGAGGGTGGCCCAGGCGATTGCAGCTGAACTGCACGCTCTGGGGTGGGCAGACAGTCCTCCTCCGACTCATCACCTCCTGATTTACGGCCTCAGTCCCTGGGGGAGCTTCGGGGCTAAGTAATTGCTTCTGCCTTGATTACAGGCCGGCACAAATGACTGTGGGCCTGGTCCCACCAGTGTGTTTGAATCTTTCAAATGTCCACACGCACAGCCACTATCCGGACCATCTGATCGTTACCTTAAAAGGTTTAATTTGCTTAGCGAGGAAATTAGACTATAAACTATTCAGAAATTATGGAAAGTCACACATCAAAGAGACCCACCCCTGTGCGTTCCTTAAGCACATTCTGCTAGAGCACTGTGTGTG
>NW_012107486.1:0-1399 GCF_000951045.1 Mandrillus leucophaeus | reverse complement strand
TCCTGTGCGGGAAATGCACTGGAGGTGCTTACTGAGAGAACAGCCACCCTTGACTCCTGCTTCTGGGCCCGGAACCCATGCTCTCCACCCCCACGGAGGGCCCAATGCAGCGGTGGCACAGAGCACTCCTACAGAAATCCTGTCACCTATGCTCTTAGCCCACCTGGGCATCTGCAGGTCACTCATCAATTGTCAGAGTCCCAAAGTCCCTCAAGACTGAGGGCGCCATTCTCCAAACGGGGCATGGCAGACACCCGCAGGAACTGGAATAGCTGTGTGGGAGAGCGGCCCCCAGGCTGACCTGCTGTCTCACCCACAATGCCCAGCAGAGACCAGCCCTGTGAAGAAGCCCATGGCTTCTCAGAGTGGGGCTTCCACAGACGCGAAGGCCTCCGGGGACCAGAGTGACAAACTAGACACTGGCTCTAATGGGCCCTGGTGTGACCTTGGCCAGAGGACCAGCAGGGAATAAGGCTGAGCCAGATCATGGGCCCTTGAATGCCCAGCCAGGAGGCAACGGGGACAACGTGAGCAGATGGGTGGAGGGAAGGGACAGACGGGCTGAGGAGGGAAGGAGGGGAGAGGACCGCAATTAGCGAAGTTCCAGTGGTGCAGAGACCCAAAGACAGGGGCCTGAAGGCACAGAGGCTGCAGGAATGGCCAGAGAGGGCCTTTTGGAGTGGGGAACCCTGGCGTGGCACCTGAATGGCCAGGGTAGGGGTGAGGAGAGGAGGGTGAGGAGAGGAGGGTGAGGAGAGGAGGGTGAGGAGAGGAGGCCGAGCTTCAGCAACAGAGGGAAGGCAGCTGCCTCTGGCTGCTGTGCTGTGCCTGGGCCAAAAGAGGGCTGGCCACAACTTCCACTCCCACGTCACCCAGATCCCGCTGGGGACCCCATTTCCACAGCCCAGGTGCATCTGATCCCCAGGTTAATTTGCAGCTAGGTGACTCCAGACAGATTCCTCTAAGCCAGAAAGTCCCTGAGATGTGGCTTCCACAGATGTCAGGAGGCCCTCACCCCAGGCCCCACTCGGGGAGGGTGGCCCAGGCGATTGCAGCTGAACTGCACGCTCTGGGGTGGGCAGACAGTCCTCCTCCGACTCATCACCTCCTGATTTACGGCCTCAGTCCCTGGGGGAGCTTCGGGGCTAAGTAATTGCTTCTGCCTTGATTACAGGCCGGCACAAATGACTGTGGGCCTGGTCCCACCAGTGTGTTTGAATCTTTCAAATGTCCACACGCACAGCCACTATCCGGACCATCTGATCGTTACCTTAAAAGGTTTAATTTGCTTAGCGAGGAAATTAGACTATAAACTATTCAGAAATTATGGAAAGTCACACATCAAAGAGACCCACCCCTGTGCGTTCCTTAAGCACATTCTGCTAGAGCACTGTGTGTG
>NW_012107485.1:0-1267 GCF_000951045.1 Mandrillus leucophaeus | reverse complement strand
GCCTGCCTCAGCCTCCCAAAGCGTTGGGATTACAAGTGTGAGCCACCACGCCCAGCTCCTAGTTTTTATTTTTAAAGAAGGGGTCTTGTTATGTTGCCCTGGCTGGACTCAAACTTCTGGGCTCAAGAAATTCTCCCACCTCAGCCTCCCAAGTATCTGGGCTTAATTCCACTTTACATAAACAATAATTAAGCCACCTGTCCTTTCTGTAAGTTGATGTTTTTTACCTAAGTTGTAGGATTTTGCATTTTTATCTCCTCTGTCATTGTAGATCTCTCAGATCCATCATCCTAGGTTGTCAAAATCTTTAGATTCCTTATTTTGTCTTCTAGCTCCCAATTCCAATTCATGTCATCTTAGAATCTAATTAACTCTTATTCTACATCTTCATATAAATAATTTTTTTTTTTTTTTTTTTTTGAGACAAGGTCTCACTCTGTCACCTAGTCTGGAGAGCAGTGGCAAATTTTTATATGTTTTGTAGAGATTGGGTTTCACCATTTTGTACAAGCTGGTCTCAAATTCCTGAGCTCGAGCAATCTGCCCACCTCAGCCTCCCAAAGTGTTGGGATTATAGGCGTGAGCCACTGTACCTGGCCTTAATTAATTTTCGTATATGTTGACTGGGACTCTCCAGGCTGACATCAGTTTTGATGTGTGCATTATGAATACCTATTTCAACTTGAGGGTACTAGTCGTATTATCATTCAGTCCATATTTTCCTATTGGCTTAAATCTAGATAGTCTGTTTATGGTACTAAGTAATACTCCCAAAAAAGAGATTGATTTGTATTTTTATTTATTTATTTTTTTACTTTTTATTTATTTATTTTTTTGAGATGGAGTCTTGCTATGTTGCCCAGGTTGGAGTGCAATGGCGCGATCTTGGCTCACTGCAACCTCCGCCTCCCAGGTTCAAGCAATTCTCCTGCCTCAGCCTCCCGAGTAGGTGGGACTAGAGGTGCCCGCCACCACGCCCAGCTGATTTTTGGTGTTGTTTGTTTGCTTGTTTGTTTTGAAACAGAGTCTCACTCTGTCGCCAGGCTGGAGTGCAGTGGCACGATCTTGGCTCACTGCAACCTCCGCCTCCCAAGTTCAAGCGATTCTCATGCCTGATTCCCGAGTAGCTGGGATTACAGGCGCCCACCACCACACCCAGCTAATTTTTGTAGTTTTAGTAGAGACGGGGTTTCACCATGTTGGCCAGGCTGGTCTCAAACTCCTGACCTCAGGTGATCCACCCACCTCAGCCTCCCAAAGTGCTGGG
>NW_012107484.1:0-1366 GCF_000951045.1 Mandrillus leucophaeus | reverse complement strand
CTCCACCTCCTGGGTTCAAGGGATTTTAGAGTAGCTGGGACTACAGGTGCACACCAACACGCCTGGCTAATTTTTGTATTTTTCTTTTCTTTTTTCTTTTTTTGAGACGGAATCTTGCTCTGTTGCCTAGGCTGGAGTGCAGTGGCGCAATCTCAGCTCACTGCAGCCTCCCCCTTTGTGGGTTCATGCCATTCTCCTGCCTCAGCCTCCCGAGTAGCTGGGACTACAGGTGCCTGCCACCACGCCCAGCTAATTTTTAAAAATTTTTAGTAGAGATGGGGTTTCACCATGTTAGCCGGGATGGTCTCAATTTCCTGACCTCGTGATCCTCCCATCTTGGCCTCCCAAAGTGCTGGGATTACAGGCGTGAGCCACCGCCCCTGGCCAATTTTTGTATTTTTAGTAGAGACGGGGTTTCCCCATGTTGACCAGGATGGTCTTGATTTCCTGACCTCCTGATCTGTCTGCCTCGGCCTCCCAAAGTGCTGGGATTACAGGAGTGAGCCACCATGCCCGGCCCCTGGCTAATGTTTTGACTTTTTGTAGAGATGAGATCTCACTGTGTTGCCCATGCTGATCTTGAACTCCTAGGCTCAAGTGATCCTTCCCACCTCAGCCTTCCAAGGTGCTAGGCCTATATGCGTGAGCCACTGCTCCCAGCCTGGTTCTTGTTCTTTTTTTTTATTTTTTTTTTAAGATGGAGTCTTGCTCTGTCACCCAGGCTGGAGTGTAGTGGCCCGATCTCGGCTCACTGCAACCTCCACCTCCCTGCTTCAAGCAATTCTCCTGCCTCAGCCTCCCGAGTATCTGCGATTATAGGCGCACGTCGCCATGCCTGGCTAATTTTTTTTATTTTTAGTAGAGATGGGGTTTCACCATGTTGGCCAGGCTGGTCTCAAACTCCTGTCCTCAGGCGATCCACCCACCTTGGCCTCCCAAAGTGCTGGGATTACAGGCGTGAGCCACTGCACCCGGCCAGTTCTTTTTTTTTGTTTTTGTTTTTTTTTGAGATGGAGTCTCACTTTGTCACCGAGGCTGGAGTGCAGTAGCACCGTCTCAGCTCACTGTCAGCTCCACGTCCCGGGTTCACGCCATTCTCCTGCCTCAGCCTCCCAAGTAGCTGGGACTATAGGTGCCCGCCACCACGCCCGGCTAATTTTTTATATTTTTTTAGTAGAGACGGGGTTTCACTGTGTTAGCCAGGATGGTCTTGATCTCTTGACCTCGTGATCCGCCCGCTTCGGCCTCCCAAAGTGTTGGGATTACAGGCGTGAGCCACCGCGCCCGGCCTCTTGTTCTTGATGTACAGTCATGGCCATATCCAGGCACAGCTTGCGATGGAGGGTCCTACTATGTTTGTGGCAGG
>NW_012107483.1:0-1216 GCF_000951045.1 Mandrillus leucophaeus | reverse complement strand
ACGCAGCCTGGATTTTGACTTTTACACTCAATTCTAACTCATTAAATGCTGTCAAGTGGAGAACTGATATAATACTCATATTGGAAGATTACTTTGTGTATCAGCTATCTATTGCTGTATAACGAACCACTCCAAGCTTAATGATATAAAGTTACAACGATGCTTTTTCGTCTTCTCACAATACTGGAGGCTGACTAGACTCACCTAGGCAGTTCTGCCTCTGTATGTCTTATGTGGTTGCCTTCAAACAGTATGCAGTTGGAATAGTCTCAAAGGTTTCCTTGCTCAAATATCTCCTGGTTAATTTGGGCTCTTAGCTAGGGCCTCAGCTGGGGCTATCCGGCGGAACACCCACACATCACCTCTGTACATGGCCTGGGCTTTCTCACAAAATGGTGAAAGGGTTCTAAGTGCACCCATCCCAGGAAGGAGAGCCAAGTGGAAACAGTGTCATCTTTTATGACCTAACTGTGGCAGATCATGAGCACCACTTCCACTGTATTCTACTTATAGAAGCAGGGGACTAAATTCACATTCAAGGGAAGATAAACTAGATTTTTTTTTTGAGATGGAATCTTGCTCTGCTGCCCAGGCTGGAGTGCAGTGGCCCGATCTCGGCTCACTGCAACCTCCACCTCCCGGGTTCAAGTGATTCTGCTGCCTCAGCGTCCTGAGTAGCTGGGACTACAGGCACAAGCCACCACGCCTGGCTAATTTTTGTATGTTCAGTAGAGACGGGATTTCACCATGTTGGCCAGGATGGTCTCGATCTCCTGACTGTGTGATCCACCTGCCTCAGCCTCCTAAAGTGCCGGGATTTTACAGGCGTGAGCCACCGCACCCGGCCTGCAACTAGATTATATCGCTTGATGACAAGTGTAAAAAAAATTGCAGACAACTATTTGCAACAGTGAAGGGATGGAATCAACCTAAGTTTCCCTCCATCAATGGAAAAAAGAATAAAGAAAAAGTGGCAGCTGGGCGCAGTGGCTCATGCCTGTAATCTGTAATCCTAGCACCTTGGGAGGCTGAGGCAGAAGGATCACTTGAGGTCAGGAGTTTGAGACCAGCCTGACAATCATGGTGAAACCCCGTCTCTACTAAAAATATGAAAATTAGCCGGCCGTGGTGGTGTTCACCTGTAATCCCAGCTACTCGGGAGGCTGAGGCAGGAGAATCGCTTGAACTTGGGAGGCAGAGGTTGCAGTGAGCTGAG
>NW_012107482.1:0-1319 GCF_000951045.1 Mandrillus leucophaeus | reverse complement strand
TTCTCCAGACTGCCTTCAGACTTAAGCTGCAACATCAGTTCTTCCTGTGTCTCTGGACTGCCAGTCTGCTTTGCAGAATTTAAACTTGCCAGTCCGCATAATAATGTGAGGTAATTCCTTAAAATAAGTAAACGTGTGTGTATATTTTTTATATATATATGTAAATAAATATATACAAATACATACACATAAAAATAAATGTACATAAAAATATATACATATATAAGTATGTATATATAAATAAGTAAATATACATATATGCACACATATAGATATTTATCTTATATAAGTGTGTACATATGTGTGTGTATATATACATACAAAAACACACTCATTTAAAATATGTGTGTGTGTGCATGTGTATAGTTAGGGCTCTCCAGAGAAATGAAATCAATAGCAATAGGAGGTGTGCGCGTGTGTGTGTGTATATGTATATATATGTGTATACACACACATATATGCACACATATATATACACACATATATACATATACACACATATATACATAGACACACACACACATATACACTCTCACACACACACACACATACATATCCAATTGCTATTGGTTTTATTTCTCTGGAGAGCCCTGACTAATGCAGAGAAACATACAATAAATAATAAATGTAAGAATTAAGTAAATTATATGCTACATTAGAAGATGATGGTTGTGAAAAAAATGAAAAAGTAGAACAGGATAAAGTGAACTGGAATGGCTAGAAATGGGGATCAGACCCTCATTGGGAGGGTGAGATTTGAGAAAAGATCGAAAGATATTGGGAGAGTTAGCCAAGAGGCTATCTAAAGAAAGAGCGTTTAAGGCAGAGCAACCACCAGGAACACTTGGGGCAAAGGTCCTCAGGCAGGAGTGTTCCTGGCATGTTCAAAATAGCAAGGAAGCACTGTGACTGGAATGGAGAGCACAAAGGGCTGATTAACAGGAGATGAGGGCAGAGCAGTAACAAGAAGCCAAATGAATTAGAGCCTTATAGGCCACTGTAAGGTGAGCTGTTTTCAGTTTTGAGCAAAAGAGTGATGTAATTCTGATTAGTGTTTTTTTTTAAGTCCTTCCTGTCTGCTATGCTGAGAACAGACTTTAGTGGGCAAAGGTAGCAGCAGGGAGATGAGTTAGGAAGATGGGTCCACTAGTTATTGCTGAGTAACACACCACCCCAGATTTTAGTTGTTCAAAGCAAGAATCATTGTTTAGTTCACAATTTTGTGGGAAGTGACAAATTAAGATCGGCTCAGGCAGTTCATTCTACTGGTCTTCTCCACAGCCAGCTGCAGATCAGCTAGGAGGCTTTGCTTTAGGAAG
>NW_012107481.1:0-2074 GCF_000951045.1 Mandrillus leucophaeus | reverse complement strand
CCTCAGGAAACTTACAATCATGGCAGAAGGCGAAGAGGAAGCAAGCCCCGTCCTCACATGGCGGAGCAGGGGAGAGAGAGCGAAGGAGGAGGTGCTACACACTTCCAAACAGCCAGATTGTGTGAGAACTCTATCAACAGAACAGCAAGCGGGAGGTCTGCCCCCGTGATTCAATCATCTCCCACCAGGTCCCTCTTGCAACACTGGGAATTACAATTCAGCGTGAGATTTGGGTGGGGACACAGAACCAAACCGTATCAATCTCAAAAATGAATAAATGAAGGATGAATACATAAATAGGCATTTTCAGCATTACTGGTTAAGGTTGTTTAACTTTTCATAAGGAAATTAACTTTTTCTTGAAAAGGAGAAGGTTGGATTCAATATTAAATCTGGTGATTTTGAGCAGGGCATAGCCATGGTCTTCTGAACATGGCTGGTTTAGGCCTTCAGTATATCCTAGAGGTCTTACTACTACGGCCTGGTAACAACAGTGCCCAACTGCAGGGTTAACAGACGGTAAAGTGGATTAAATCGTTTTGAAAGCAGAAATTTACAACTACAGTGATGACAACGAATGTCACAAATACAGCATAAAGACTGAACATACTCTGGGAATTATACTAACCAGAACTTTCTAAGAAATGATGCAATTACACAACCACAATAAAGATAATTGGATTAGTTACCCCTAAGGTTTTGAGTGACATCCAAATTTTAGGGCTACCTAATTTATATTTTATGTTCATCAAAATACCACAATTCCTTTCCAGGCCAGTTCTCACCATCTGTTATTCTCTTAGCGATTAGCGCAAATCTTAAAAATATTCTCTTTTGCTGACTGATTGTGGGGGACTGGTTTTCTTTTCCTTTTTCTTTTCTCCTTTTAGAATGGGATGATTGTCCACATTCTTTCTGGGAAATGCATGGAAGCTGTGGTGCAAGAAAGCAATAAAGATTTGTACCTGCGTCCGTGTGATGGAAAAGCCCTCCAGCAGTGGCGATTTGACCAGGTCAATGCTGTGGATGAACGATGAATGTCAGTGTCAGAGGAAAAGAGAATTTTGGCCATCACAGTTCAGCTCCAAGGGAACTTAAAGAGCTTATATATTTCATGAAGCTGATCCTTTTGTGTTTGTGCTCCTGGTGTTAGGAGAGAAAAAAGCTCCATGAAAGAGTATAGGAAGTTTCTCCTTTTCACACCTTATTTCATTGTCTGCTGGATGCTTTTTTTTTAAAAAAAAAAAAAGTTGATCCATTATACTGTTGTCTTCATCACTGGGAAATGATTATTACATAGTACAGAAGAT
The DNA here is from genome assembly GCF_000951045.1 of Mandrillus leucophaeus. NCBI lineage: Eukaryota > Metazoa > Chordata > Mammalia > Primates > Cercopithecidae > Mandrillus > Mandrillus leucophaeus. Next base: position 764 of record NW_012107481.1, on the reverse strand, counting down.
TCTTTGTTTTGCTCCACTGAGCACTTAACAATTGCTTTCTCTCTGGCCTGGACATTATCTGGCAGCACCTCCAGGATACATAAATCCAATGGATCAATTTATTTGTCTTCAAATGGCCTTAACTTGGATTGTCTGTTTGGCCAACCATGGAAATTAAAGAGTGAAGCAGATGTAATGGCCTGACATTCCAAAAACTCTGAATTGGGTTTATTAGCACAAATGTTGTGTTCATTTGTTGAGCCATATCTCAGAGGAAGGAAAGGAAGCTGCAGAGAGGAGGTTTAGGATTGGAGAGAAGATGCGAGAGCACTTTGTCCCAATTCGCCAGCTCAACCCAGCAGCTGAAAGGCATCAAGAGACCTGTGAAAAGACATTTTCATGTTAATGAGAATTTCCCCCATTATGGAGAATTTCCTTCCTACTGAGAATCTACTTCTATTCCCCCTGCCCTAGCTCTTCTCTAACTTGGTTAACCATAACCATAACCAGATTCCCTTGCAATCAATTTCTCTTTAGTTGTTGGTGTTGGAAGTATCAGCACAATTTGAGCATTCCCATTAACAAAGGTGTTCACAGTTGAGAAACTCTCCTGCCGGGCGCGGTGGCACATGCCTGTAATCCCAGCACTTTGGGAGGCCGAGGTGGGCAGATCACCTGATGTCGGGGGTTTGAGACCAACCTGGTCAACATGGCAAAACCTTGTCTTTACTAAAAATACAAAAATTAGCCGGGCATGGTGGTGCATGCCTGTAATCCCAGCTACT
>NW_012107480.1:0-1086 GCF_000951045.1 Mandrillus leucophaeus | reverse complement strand
CCAAGTTCTCACCTCCGTCCCTTCCTCTCTCAGACCATCTAGATGTGTATAAGAGGGACGGGCTGCACCAGGGGCCTGCCCTGCTGTGCTCGCCTCTGCCCGCGCTGGGCTCTGCCTGAGAAGAGGCCCGGGGTTGGGCTCTGTGGTGCCCACTCTCAGGTGGGGCTGCGGGAGGCCTGCTGGGCCCACGGGGATCAGTGTGATGAGCGTGACTGGCGGATGTGCGGGCCTAGGATGAGCAGAGGGACCCGGCAGAGCCACGACCCCAGGCCCAGGGCCCCTGTTGGCCCCAAAGCCAGTGTGGCGGCCGTGGCTGGGACCCTGACCGGGGCGGCACTGGCGTGAGGTCTGACACCTGCCAAGTTCCCGCGAGCTGCCCCTCGATGACGCTCACGCTCTAATTCTGTCCCAGGGAACCCGGAGGTCAGGATGGGCATCCCCCTGTTTAAGGGGCAGCGGAGGCCAGGGCGGGCCGGGGCGGAACGGCGGGCTGCGGGCAGGAAGCCCATGGAGCTCCGATCTGCTGCAGGTCACGACCCGTGCCAGGCTTGGGGTCCACATCCCCAGACACAGGTGGCGGCACGTTCCCCTCAGACCGTCCACCTGGTCTTTGGCCAAGCCGGGGCCCTCACCGCAGGCTGCTGAGTTCAAGGCCGCCCCTGGGCAGCCGGGCTGGGACCCTCGCCCGCCCCCTGGAGGCACATCCGCCCGCCGCCGGGTCCACGGGGGAGGGATTAGAAACCACTCAACGGAACGTCGAGAAGGCGAGCGGGGTGGGGATGGGGTGGGAAGGGGACAGGCCCTTCCCCACACGTGGGGAGACGTGTGGCCGTGAGGTGACGCCTCGGCCTCTGAGGCTGGAGATGGGCTGGATTCGGACACAGCTCAAATCATTTACTCATCACATCAGGCTTGGGGGTGGGTGGGGCCTGCTAAATCCCGGCTGATGATAGGCTGGATTCAGACACAGCTCGAGTCACTCACTCACCACGTCAGGCTTGAGAGGTGGGGGGGCGGAGGGGGCGGGGCCTGCTAAATCCCGGCTGATGATAGGCTGGATTTGGACACAGCTCGAGCCACTCACCC
>NW_012107479.1:0-2535 GCF_000951045.1 Mandrillus leucophaeus | reverse complement strand
TCTTCAACATGTTGTTTCAGCCTCCTCACTTACTCTACTGCTGCACAAACCTGGCCTCCACTCATAGCCATTTCTTTAAGAGACTCCAAACTGCCCGTTCTTGGCCAAGCTACTCCTACCGCCTTGAATTTTTGCCCTGCCTACCCTATCTTCCCTAAGGAAAGGACCCTGTAATCTTCAAATACTGCCTCCTTGAGGCAGCTTTCCCTGATCTCTCTCTCTGGAGACCTGTGACATGCTGATGTCCTCTTCTGTGCTTCAGTAGTTAAGGGCTTCAGTGCTGCTGTCCAAGAGTGCTGGGTGCAAGTCCTGGCTCTGCCTACCTGGCTTTATAACATTAGTCAAGTTATTGAAGACATTTGGGAACAGAAAAATGAAGATAATCCTCATAGAATTACTTGGCAATTTAAGAGAGATAATGCTTTGAAGAGCTTAGCACCATGCTGGGTGCTTAATGAATGGCAACTTATTGATTATTCCTATTACTATTATCATCAGGATATCTTGTCTTCTCTCTTCCATTAGACCAATGGCTCTCAAATTTGACATCAGAATCCCCAGGGAGCTCTTAAAAACTAGAAGCTCAGGATGTATGCTTGGGGATTCTGATTTAATTTGTCTGGGTCAGGGCTCCTGCATTAGTATTATTTATTTATTTATTTATTTATTTATTTATTTATTTATTTATTTTATTATGGCAAAATATAATGTTTATCATATTAATCCTTTGTAAGTATAAAAATCAGTGGCATTAAACACACACAGTTATGCAACCATCACCATTATCTATACCCAAAACTTTCTCATCATCCCCAGCAAAAACTCTGTACCCATCAGATAATAACTCTTTCTTCCTTCTCTACCTGCCCCTTGGTAATCTCTATTCTACTTTCTGTCTCTATGAATTTGCCTATTCTAGGCACAGAATGTAAGTGGAATCATACAATATTTGTCCTTCTATTTCTGGCTTATTTCACTAAGCGTAATGATTTCAGGGTACAGCCATGTTGCAGTATATATAAGAATTTCTTTCTTTTTATGGCTGAATAATATTGCATTGTATGTATATACCACATTTTGTTTATCCATTCATCTGTGGACAGACAGTTGGATTGTTTCCACTTTTTGGTTATTGTGAATAATACTGCTATGAACATTGGTGTATAAATATTTTCTCCAGTTTCTGCTTTCAATTCTTTTGGGTGTATACCTAGGAGTAGGACTGCTGGGTCATATGGTAGTTCTGCATTTAACCTTTTGAGAAATCATCAAACTGTTCTCCACAGCAGCAACACCACTTTACATTCTTACTAATAATGCATGAGGATTCCAATTGTTCCACATCCTTGCCAACGCTTGTTATTTTCTACAGGTCATTTCTTTTAAATTGTAGCCATCCTAGCAGATATGAAGTGGTATTTCATTGTGGTTTTGATTTGCATTTCCCTAGTAACTAACGATGTAGATCGATTTTCCGTGTGTTTATTGTCCATTTGTGTATCTTCTTTGGAGAAAAGTGTATTCAAATTCTTCACCCATTTTTAGGTTGTGTTTACAGTCTTGTTGAGTTGTAGCAGGTTTTTGTGTGTGTGTATATTCTGGATATTGATCCCTTATCAGATATATCATTTGCAAATATTTTCTCCCATGCAGTAGGTTATGTTATTGTTTCCTTGATGGAATCCTTTAATGCATAAAAGTTCTTAATTTTGATGAAGTCCAATTTATCTGTTTTTTATTTATTTTGTTGCCTGTATTCATTACATCACCTCCAAATCCACATCACTTTCTCCATTGTTTTCCTCTAAAAGTATAGTTGTATCAATTAAGCTGAAGCCTTTGATTGTTTTGAGTTAATTTTTATGCCTTAGGTGGTGTAAGGGTCCTTCATTCTTCTGCACTGTGGATATTGTTTCCCCAACATCATTTGTTGAAAAGATTGTTTTTTTTTTTTTTTTTTTTTTTTTTGTCATTAAATGGTCTAGATACCCTTGTCAAAAATTAATTGACCATAATTGTGGGGGTTTATTTCTTGGCTGTCAATTTATTTTTATTTTATATATTTTTTAGAGACAGGGTTTTGCTCTGTCATCCAGGCTGGAGTACAGCGGTATGATCATAGCTCACTGCATCTTCAATCTCCTCCGCTCAAGTAATCCTCTTACCTCAGCCTCCTGAGTAGCTAGGACTACAGGCATGCACCACCATGCGTGGCTAATTTTTTTATTTTTATTTTTGTAGAGAGGAATCTTGCTATGTTGCCCAGGTTGGTCTCAAATGCCTGACCTCAAGCAATCCTCCTGCCTTGGCTCCCCAAAGTGCTAAAATTACAGGTTCGAGCCACTGTACCTGGCCTTGGCTCTCTATTATATTCCACTGGTCTATATGGTTGTCCTTATGTCAGTACCATATTGTTTTCATTACTGTACCTTTGTAATATGTTTCAAAGTTGGATAGTCTGAGACTTCCAACTGTATTCTTTTTCAAGATTATTTAAGTTGTTTGAGACCCCTTGCAGTCTCATATAAATTTAAA
>NW_012107478.1:0-1446 GCF_000951045.1 Mandrillus leucophaeus | reverse complement strand
AGGCTGGAGTGCAATGGCACGATCTTGGCTCAGTGCAACCTCTGCCTCATGGGTTGAAGCGATTCTTCTGCCTCAGCCTCCTGAGTAGCTGGGATTACAGGTGTGCACCACCATACCTGCCGATTTTTGTATTTTTAGTAGAGATGGGGTTTCTTCATGTTGGCCAGGCTGGTCTCAAACTCCTGACCTCAAGTGATCCCCTCACCTTGGCCTCCCAAAGTGCTTGGATTACAGGCATGAGCCATTGTGCCCAGCTCGTTTTGTTGTTGTTGTTTTTTTTTAGAGGAATGGTCTTGCTCTGTTGCCCAATTTGGAGTACAGTGGTGCAATCATAGCTCACTGTAGTCTCGACTTCCTGGACTCAAGCTGTCCTCCCACCTTGGTCTCCCAAAGCACTGGGAATACAGGCATGAGCCACGAGACCTGGCTACATTTCGTTTTGATAGATGCTGTCAGTTTTTGCACAGGAAGCGCTATTCTAACTAACCTCTCACCAGCATAGCACCCATTTCCTCATACTCTTGCCAACAGCAGACATTATCTTACCCCCTTCCCCATCTGATGAACTAAAAATATTTCTCTTTGTTTTAATTTACATTTCTGTGATTACTACTCAGGTCATTCATATGTTTATTGGCTATCTGTATTTCTACCATGAATTGTCATTGTTTATTTTTCTGTTGGGATATTTGTTGTTCTTCTGATTTCTAGGAGCTCTTGTATGGTATTATATTAACCTCTTGTCTACACAGGCATTGAAAGATTCTTTTCCCAATCTGCTTGTCTTTTTTCCCTGTTTATGACATCTTTACACTTTTAGTTTTATATTTAGTATGAAAAATCTCTTTGCCTTCAAGGTTCTTTGTTTCGTTTGGGAAGGTATTTTTCAACTCAACATTATTATTTGTATTACTTTAATTTTTTTAGACACAGGATCTCACTCTGTCCCCCAGGCGGGAGTGCAGTGGCCTCATTCACTGCAGCCTTGGACTCCAGGGCTCAAATGATCCTCTTGCCTCGGCCTTCCAAAGTTCTGGGATTACAGGCATGAGACACTGTGCCCAGCCCGACTCAACATTATCAACAAGGATTATGAGGTGGATATTTGGAGGGTGGATTGTTATAATTTATTGAACCTTTTTTTTTTTTTTTTTTTTTTGAGACAGAGTCTGGCTCTATCACCTAGGCTGGAGTGCAGTGGCCAGATCAGCTCACTGCAAGCTCTGCCTCCCGGGTTCACACCATTCTCCTGCCTCAGCCTCCCGAGTAACTGGGACTACAGGCGCCGCCACCACGCCTGGCTAATTTTTTTTTTTTTGTATTTTTAGTAGAGACGGGGTTTCACTGTGTTGGCCAGGATGGTCTCGATCTCCTGACCTCGTGATCCGCCCATCTTGGCCTCCCAAAGTGCTGGGATTACAGGCATGAGCCACCGCGCCTGGCCCT
>NW_012107477.1:0-1839 GCF_000951045.1 Mandrillus leucophaeus | reverse complement strand
TTTTTTGTATTTTTAGTAGAGACAGGCGTTTCACCATGTTGGCCAGGCTGGTCTCGAACTCCCAACCTCAGGTGATTCGCCTTCCTTGGCCTCCCAAAGTACTGGGATTACAGGCGTGAGCCACTGTGGCCAGCTGATATTGTGAAATCATCACTACTAATATCTAGTTTGAGACATTTTTGTCACCCCGAATGGAAACTCCATACTATTAATAATTAAGCATTCATTCGCCATTTCTGCCCTCCTGGCAATCACAAATCTGCTTTCTGTCTCAATGGATTTGCCTATTCTGGATATTTCACATAAATAGAGTAATACAATATGTGGTCTTTTGTGTCTTCCTTCACTTACTGCAATGCCTTCATGGTTCATCCATGTTGTAGTTTGTATCAGTACTTCATTTCTTTTTATAGTTTAATAATATTCCATTGCGTGGATATACCACATTTTGTTTATCTATTCATCTATTGATGAATATTTGGGCTGTTTCCATCTTTTGGCTATTGTGAATAGTGCTGCTATAAAAATTTACAGACATGCTTTGTTCAAATGCTGTTTCCAGTTATTTTTGGTATATACCTAGGAGTGGGATTGCTGGATCGTATGATAATTCTATGTTTACCACATTGAGGAACATCCAAACTGTTTTCCACAGTGGCTGCATTATTTTACATTCCCACCAGCAATATACAAGGGTTTCAATTCAATGTCTTCACTTCCTGACAAACACTGATTCCCCTTCCCTCTTTTTAATTGCTATCCTAGTGAGTGTGAAGTGGTATCTCATTGTGGTTTTGATTTGCATTTCTCTAATAACTAATGATGTTGAGACTGTTTTCATGTGCTTTTTGGCCATTTATGTAACTTTGAAGAAATGAATACTCAACTCATTTTAAATAGGGTTGTTTCTTTATTTGTTGTTGAATTATAGGAGTTCCTTATGTATTCTGGATACTAGAGCCTTGTCAGATGGATGGCTTGCAAATATTTTGTCCCATTCTAAAGGTTGCAGTTTCACTCTTGATTCTCTCTTTGATGCACAAAGCATTTTAAATTTTGATGAAGTCCAATTTATCTATTTTTTTTTTCGTTGCTGTGCTTTTGGTGTCATACCTAAGAAACCATTGATAAATCCAAAGTCATAAAGATTTACCCTTATCTTCTAAGAGTTTTATAGTTTTAGCGCATACATTTTGATATTTGATCCATTTTAAATTAATTTTTTGTATATGGTGTGAAATAAGAATCCAGCTTCATTCTTTTGCAAATGAATATCCAGTTCTCTTAGCATCATTTGTTGAAGAGATTGTTAGCCTGCCCTTGTCATCATTTTTTTGAGCACTTCTTAAATGTAGACTAAACCAATATTCTGAGCTTTCCCCTGCCGGCTTTGGAAACAGGCATTTTCCCAAGAAACCCTGATTCTCTCTTTTGTTTTTTTTTAGACAGAGTTTCACTCTTGTTGCCCAGGCTGGAGTGCAATGGCGTGATCTCGGCTCACTGCAACCTCTGCCTCCCGGGTTCAAGCGAATCTCCTGCCTCAGCTTCCTGAGTAGCTGAGATTACAGGCCTGCACCATCATGCATGGCTAATTTTGTATTTTTAGTAAAGACAGGTTTTACGATGTTGATCAGGCTGGTCTTGAACTCCTGACCTCAGGTGATCCACCTGCCTTGACCTCCCAAAGTGCTGGGATTATAGGCATGAGCCACCATACCCGGCCAAGAACACTGATTCTTTTTAGCAAATAATGATATTCAGAAATGAAGATTTGGGCACTAGGTGTGTTCAAACCTTTTGGGGGCTGATCTTCTTAGGCTCTCTCAATTGTCAAAGCTC
>NW_012107476.1:0-981 GCF_000951045.1 Mandrillus leucophaeus | reverse complement strand
ATTACAAATAACAAACATGTCCAAAAAAAAACAAAAAAGCTAGACAGAGAAGACAGAAATAACTAATCCTTTTTTATGGAGTCTCACTCTGTCGCGCAGGCTGGAGTACAGTGGCAAAATCTTGGCTCACTGCAACATCCGACTCCCAGGTTCAAGAGACTTTCCTGCCTCAGTTTCCTGAGTAGCTTGAATTACAGGCATGAGCTACCATGCCTGGCTAATTTTTGTATTTTTAGTAGAGACAGGGTTTCGCCATATTGGCCAGGCTGGTCTTGAGCTCCTGATCTCAAGTGATCTGGCGATCTCAGCCTCCCAAAGTGCTGGGATTACAGGCATGAGTCACCACACCCAGCCCAGAAACAACTAATCTTTCATTGCAAAAACAGAGACATACATCCACAAGAAACAACAGCAACAGGACTCCATGACTTCCACAAAAGCCAAGAAACAGTGACTAACCCTAATGAGACAGTGATATGTGAGCTCTTCGACCAAGAATTCAAAATAATAGTGTTAAGGAAACTAAGTTATCTCCAAGATAACACAGAAAACAAATTCAAACATTCAATAAAGAAATGGAAAAATAGCAACCCCAACCTCCTGCCAAGAAAACCAGAAATCTTGGAACTAAGAAATACATTTGGTGAACTGAAAATCTATTAGAGGCTATCCACAGTAGAATGGGTCAAGATGAGGGAAGAAACAATTAGCTTGAAGACATGTTATTTTAAAATACACAGAGAAGAAAAAAAGAATAAAAAAGAACAAAGATTGCGCATAAGATATAGAAAAATACCTCAAAAATAAAATCAGAATTGCTGGTGTTCAAAAGAGAGCTGAGCAAGAGCAAGTAATAGGAACTTTATCCAAAGAAATTATGGCAGAAAAGTTTCCAAAACTTAAGAAAGATATAAACATTTAGGTACTAGAAAGTTAGAGAACACCAGATTCCACCCAATTAAGACCACCTCAGGCATATAA